>NW_028227257.1:116536848-116749348 GCF_978045245.1 Mus caroli | reverse complement strand
TTCATTACATCAGCAAATGATTCAAAACTGAAGGTTTTACTAAAATAAAAAGTCATATTTGAACAGAATTTTGAAGTAGTCATGTGTATTTTGGCACGTAGGAAAAAAGAAAGCAAGCAGTTACCTCTAGATAATGTGAAAAAACGGGTTCATTTTAAAGTTCAAATAGGTAGTGGTTGACACAGCACACACACACACACACACACACACACACTAATTATACTTATATTTATATTTATATATATTAGAACTTTAGTGGCCTCAATAGTTCAATAAACTATGTGCCTTTCACTCTGTAATATGGACTTAATAATCAGGATTCCCAATTCTTGCTAAGAAACATGAGAGTGGGCATACAGAAATACCTTCCTGCTTGAGGTTGGATATATTTTCAGAGGAAGAAATTCTAAATGCCTCTAAAACATCCTTTCCAACTCAGAAATATATTTAAATTTACAATGACCTATTGCAAGAATTAATTTGGATTTTTTTTTGGAAGTCTACATTTCAAAACTGCATAGCCAAGTGCTCTGCAGCCTATGTAAATTGACCTTGCATTTAGTATAGCCTCTGGATAGTGTTTATCACTTGTCCAGATGGTGTTTGGCCTATGTATTTTAGTGGAATGGTTTATTTTCTCCTTGATAGGTTTCAAATGCACAAGAAAACATTATACCCGTCTATCTGCATTTGAGTAGAATACAAACTGACTAATAGATAAACATTCTGTGTGAGAGTAAATAGCCTTAAAGTATACTGCCTTCACATTCCATTGACCAGCTCAGTCAGCAAAGTTCTCCACATTGTCACTAATGTTCTAAATATTTTGGAGAGAAACAAGCCAGCAGCATAGAGTATTTTCACTAGTGTCCCATATATACCCACGATGAACTACCTCTTGAATGTCTATTGATCCTTTGCCTGAAGTAGTCTCCCCCTTCCTCCTTTTCATCCCTGTTGGAAATGTTATTACAGTTGTGAAGAAGGAATTAAGGGTTGTAAAGGAGGCTGGTTGGATCTCCTCCTGCAACTGGAAAGGATTGACTGGTTCACTACCTTACACTCATTAGGAGCCTCCTCCAAATTCCAAGCAATCAAAGACAGGCCAACAGTTACCTATTTGTTCTAGGGCTGAATATCCATGCTCACTTCTGGAGATCTGGAACTTGTTCTCCCCCAAGCTCTCAAATGGATGGTCAGAAAAGATGTCCTGATTATGATAGTTCATTGGAGTTTTCACACTGCTGTCACATGGAGTTCAAAACCTTGCTAGAGAGTGAGTGTTTCATTTCTTCAACTTGCCTGCTTTGCTATCAGATAATTCTAGACTTGGGTAGGCTAAGTGAAAATTACATATAATTTCAAGCTTCTGCTCAATGCATGGATCTCAGACCACTCATATCTCAAACTAATCTTTAAGTCATTCATATCTCAAACTAATTTAAAGCCATTTAAAGCTATCAGCCAACATGTATGACTTCAGTTTATTATCAGTACTGTGAGAACAAAGCACAATTGTCATCTCATATATTTGGCATTAAGTCCCGCAAACCACACACCAAACAATGTGGGTTAATACTGGGTTCTCGAAGGTTGACTAAAGAGGATTGGGTTTGTCAAAACATGCCAGATGTTTTTACTTTTCACTTTATTAGTGAGCACAGCATATTGGTGGAAATGAGGTGTGAGCTCTAATAGCAAAGATGGGTCAGTACTGCACAGAGAATAAACTTGTGAATGAGGTCAATATGGGCTCACAAGTTCGTGAATATTAGAATCTCCTTATCATGGGCAGTGCACAGGGTAGATCCAGAATATGACTATAGCATTTAATCACTTGTGAAAAAGAGGACATATCTAAGTAGTATTATCATTTGTGTCTCCTTAGTGAAAGGCACTGCTTTTAAAATATGGGATCTATTTTAGAACAGTGTTAGTTGATAGATGTTCACAGTCCATTAAATTCTAGTTCATTTGCTCAGTTTTAGCAATGGGAAAAAAAAGAGAGAAAGATTACTAATCAAATATCATAAAATGTTTGAAATGCCACGAGTTCATTTTCTCATTCAGTTTCTCTGTGTTAAGTGTTTCAGAGAATTAACTTGTAGATGAGCTCAGGAAAAAAAAAAAGAAGGAAAAAAATAACAGAAAGACCTTTCATGGGGCTGCCATTGCATTTATTTAAAATTACCTTAAAAATGTACATCACTTATTGAATACACAAAATGCCAGTGCTTCGCAACAATTACTGCATCTCTAAATTTAAACAAAATTAAAAAAAAGAAAGAAAGAAAGAAAAAAGAAAAATAAAAGAAAAGAAAAGGAGGGAAAAACAGGAAAATACATTCAAAATGCTAGGCTGCTCTGATTCTGCACAGGCAGTGGCTGTGGAAAGCTCTGTCCTGCACTGTGACAGTGAGAGAGAGACATTGGTGAACTTCAGCCAGCTGTCAATGAAAACTTGCACATACTGCATAACAGAAGACAAAGAACGACCTGGTGGAAGCAGGAGCAGAGGGGCAGGGTGAGAAAGGACTGCCACATTGCTGTGTGGGAGTCTTCAGAGGCGAAAGAATGCATCAAGACTGGTGTTACGGGGGAAGTAGACAAAGGAGGGAAGAAAACACAACAGGACACAAAAGTCCCCACATTTGGCAAGCTCTGTTGTGGTATACATGTCCACGTCTAATTTCTCACTTGACTTTCCAAAAGAAACATAACGAAACTGAGGTAGAAATGAACGTAGGAGTTCTACAGCCCAGGGTGGGGGTGAGGTTGAGGATGAGAAGCGAGAAAGTGCACTCTGAAGATCGAAGTCTAGATGCGGCGTGTGGGAGGGGCACGTGTGGGAGGGGCTCTGCAGATACATGTGATTGGTTGCTCTTTTTTTTTTTTTTTTTTTTTTTTAAGTTTGTGTGTTTGATTTGGTTCTATCCTCTGCTTTTTGTGAAACAGCTCTGTAAGCCTAGGAACTCTGAGTGAGTAGAATAGACTCTTCCCCTAGAGGTTTAGAAGAGAGCTTCCAAAACATACCACCTCCACCACCACCACCTCCACCACCACCAGCTCCACCACCACCACCTCCACCATGGCAGTAGAAGGCAGATACAGTTTGTAGGTTCTGTCACTTTCAGGGTCTTAAACAGGTCTGCAGCTGACTGCTCTAAACACCAACACAAACTGAAGACACAGCTTTTCAATTAACCAGTGTAACTTCTATGAACATTTCCACTTAATCATCATGGAGAGCAATGCATTAATAACTCTTCAGCAATTGTTCTGCTCTGGTTAATAATTCCCCATAATTAGTAAGAGAACTTTAAAAAAAAAACCCTTCCACTTCTACTTTTAAACTGTAAATATTCAGTTGTATCACACTTCAGTATTTTTCTTTTCTTTTCTGGATACATTCAAAATAATTTTCCTTGCTATTCTCCAATTGTTGAGGTAAACATACATTTTAATATAAAGTAACATTGAAGCCTACCCTATTACTCTCAGCAGTACATAGTGCTTTTAACACATTCCTTTGAGGTACTGTACAAATCACAATCACTTTCCTGAGTTTTTGCAGACAAGAACATTAAAAGAAATGAACTGCAGAAATTAAGGTCCAGATCACCGTTACCCTGTTTTACCTGTTCTTAGCTAACACTGCAGAACAGACAGGATTGAGGAATACTGTTGCTCTTAAAATGGCAAAAAAATCTGGTTTTCTGTTGTAACACAACCGTTCATCTCTTTAGTCCAATAGTGTTTGAAGTTAAAGCTCTTTATATTAGCACATGCCACCAATGTAATTGTGAGGCAAACAAACAAACAAACAAAAAAAATAAAGCACCACTCCAGGCACTTGACAGCAACTAAATCTCGAGAACAGCAGAATGGAATCAACACACGAGGTTCATGTCCTTCTGAAATCAACACACTTGCACCTTGCTTCTCGGTGAGTGTCATCTAGCTTGAACCGATCTGAGCATCCACATGTATATGCTTTCTGTCAGCTGGGGCTTCCAAATCAGAGGCTCTCATCTGATGCCTGCTTCTTCCAAAGCTACCCTGACTCTAAAGATGCAACATAATCGTTGTCTTCCCCAGTACCCTTAGCAATTGAAACACTACTGGAAAGGGGCTCTATTCCCTATGTAGCAGGTTTTATGTGTGTGCCAACATTCATTACATTTTTTTTCTTTTTTAAAGATGTTATCACTGACTGCAACCAAACATTTTGTTCCATTCAACATACATATCAAGCTCTTTTTGAGATATGCTAGGCTGAATCTTGCAGAAAGCATTTTCAAAGTCTTGATATGTAACGAGCCTTAACTGGCTGGGCATAATGGCTGAAAGGTCTGTAGCTGGCATAGCATGGAGAGGTCCCACTGCTGCTTCCTGACACAAATGAGCCACGTCTAGTCCAGAAAAGCCTTCTGTGCGCTGGACAAGCAGTGCAAACTCCTTGTCATTGAGACAGTAATTGTGCTGTGTGAGCAGCTGTACTATTATCTGGTGCCTCGCTGTGCTGTCAGGAAGTGGGATTAAAAGTCTTTTCATGAAGTACCTCCGAAGAGATTCATCTATTTCTTCTGGTTTACTGGTGGCACAAATGACTACGATTTGGTCCTCAGCCGAAGTTAGTACAGTGTCCAGCTGCATCAGAAATTCGGTTCTCATCCGACTGACTGGACTGTGTTCCTCGCCCACTTGAGAGGACAGAAGCATGTCAATGTCACTAACAAAAATCACCGAGGGCTGGCGACACCTGGCCACCAGAAAAGAGGCGTGGATGATTTTCTCCGCTTCTCCTAACCACTTTGCAACGAGTCCGGAACCAGCAATTTTGAAAAACGTGGCCCCTAGCTGACTAGCTATGCATCTGCCCAAAAGTGTTTTGCCTGTACCCCGAGGTCCGAAGAGAAGGATGCTTCTAGGTAAGGCGGTCAGCCCACTGAATGCATCTGACCTCAGCACTGGCCACAAAACCTCCTCCTTAATAACCGCCTTCACCAGGTCAAGACCAGCTATGTCGCTCCAGTCCACAGGAGGTCCTTGGGTGATGATCTCATTGGTGACCAGGTCAATGAGGTGTGTGTCAGTATTCTTCAGTTGCTCGTCCACAGAGTGGTTGGATGAGGTAGCTGCACGGAGTCCCGGACCTTGTATTGGATGAGCGAGGAGCTGCCGATGGTCGTCTCCGTGCTCACTCATGACTGGCGACGTATACTTCCCAAAGGATTCACTGGATCTTGATCCCAATGAATTTTTAGCAGTACTATAGGAAGGAGGGGTCAGAGCCCTACTGGACTGGCTGCTGAATTTCCTTTGCTGCTCAGAGGGCATCAGCTGCTTTGTTGGCTTAAATGCTAAGGATGATGTTTCAGCATTTCTGTCAAAGCCATTCCCCCGATTCGAGTTTGAAATGCTGTTGTCGGGCATTCGGTACATAGGACTCTGTGTCGATCTCTGTTGGCCATAGCTGTAATTTCCGTAACTGGAGTCCATGTCTCCTTGCCCTGCCATATAGAAAGCTTTCCTTTTCAGAGAACTTGCTGAATTGTTGGTCAGAGCAGAGGGTGCGATGGGTGTCAAACCATGACCTTGGTAGGTGTAGCCAGGGACGGTAGTGGGGGGCAGAGGGGTGGGAGCAGGAATTCCTGAAGGCAGGTATGCTGAAGGAGGAGGGGGTGCTCCCCCAGGGCTGTACCCAGACCCCACGGCAGTTTGAGGAGGATAACTAGCAGAGGGATAACTGTAACTGGAGAGATTGGAAGTCCCGTTGTAGCCTGGGACCAGGGCTGGTGGGGGAGGAGGAGGGGGTGGTGGCTGCAAAAGCCCAGAACTATGCAACGGGGACGGATGAGGCGAAGGAAGTGCAGGTGTGGCCTGGCTGCTGTAGGTAGAATGCAAATATGAGCCGTTGTATCCCGGAGCATATTCCTGAGATGGGAGCCCCGCATGAAGACTAGGTACTGTGTGGCTTCCACAGGTACTACTTGAGTAACTTGGCTCTGTCAGGTTGCTGGCCACCCCAGGGGAGCTCCCTATACTTGCCGAGACGTCTACTGGAGGGAGGGCTGAGCTGACACCAGCTTTGCTGGCAGTGATGACATCCGGCACACAGTTCATAGGATAAACGGCTTCTGAATTCAAGGAAGGCTGCCAGGGTTCGCTATCATTTTTCCGACCATTCACGAGTCCTGATGGTGTGTCTGAATAATTGCTGAGTACAGGTCGGTCTACGGGACCTTCCAAAATGCCAGAATACTTCTCTGCATATTTTTTCAGAAGGTTGGACGCAGTCAGAGCAGATATGTCATCATTCGCCCAGGCATACTGGTAGGTGCGCTGTAAATGACCTCTATAGGCTTCAACTTTGTGGGCGGGAGACCGAGTGGTAGAGGTGATGTCAAAGTGCTGTTCTGGCCACTGGGCATGCTCCGGCGTCCACTGCATCTTCAAGCCTAAGAATTGGACGGGAAAGATAATAAATTTACTTAGATATTCATCGGAACACATAAAGATCCCCCACCCTACCGCCCCCCAACTATATCTGCTATTTATTATCTTCCACTAACGATATGGAGGTGGACAAGAATCTTCCCAGGTTTTAATACATATTGTGATCTCTATAATATGAATTCTTCAAAATGGGGAGACATTAAACCCTGTAAAAAAGATAAATCCAATGTAATATAAAACTCTGTAGACATCAAAATAAAAAAAAAAAGAAAAGAAACGATAAAGGAGCCTTATTGCTGTCATAAACCCATAGAGTTACTTATTTAACATGAATACTACACACACACACACAATCCTGTCAAATTAGAATTCAATCATGGTTGTTTGCAATAACATATACACATACATTTTAATATGCATGCAGTACTGTTAACATGTATGCCACCTACTTATTCTGGCTCTTCCCATCAGTTTCTGTTTTATATTTTTAGCAATATAAAAATGAGACACAGCTGACAGATCGCATCTAGGATACCTCTCTTATTTGGTACTGAACACCTAGTTAGCACAGTATAATGCTCCCTGCACAGAACAATATGACACAGACATAGCAGGTCATTCCATAATCCAACTCTCATCTAAAGTGGCCCACGACAGTTTCAAATCTGCTTCGTGGAGTGCAGCAAAGCAATCTCCCAGGCAGCGCTCCACCGCTTTCATCGCACAAAGCCTACAACTCGGTATGAATTACAACTGGCTCCTTTTTGCCTCTCAGTTCTGTTGTTGAGTCTGGGGGGAAAAAAAAACAAGCATCACTTGTCTGCTGGGGCTTCTTGTGTTGTTCTCCCTCCTCCTCTGATAATCCTCCTCCCCTAATAGACTGAGATACCAGGAGAGGAGGGAAGAACATGAGAAAAAGAAAAAGGAAGTGAAGAAGGGATGGAAAGAGTGGAGAATCTGAATTTTAACCCCTTACATTTCTACAGTGAGCCCTCCATGGCAGAAAGTGGGTCCGTACAACTCATCCACGAGGTCACAGCAAGCAAACCTATCATTCTGCTAGATTGCTAACTGAAGCCACTGACTCTGTAGTAACCCTGAAATGAGGATTTTCTTACTTAAGAGAAAACCCTCAGTTATTAGAATCAGACAGTCATTTTAAATGATAACTTTGGAAAGACCTTGGGAATTAGCTGCTTCACACATCACAAAAGTAGTGCCCAAAGCGATTGATTTAAGATGCACCAGTGAGGCTTTCATCTAGTTAGTTACCAAAAAGTACTGGAACCCCAGTCTCCTCATTTTCAGTGCTTGCTCACTCATCTTAACTCTAATCTCTTCTCACTTGGAATGGACACTTCCTACTCTGCTATGGCTGTGTTAAGATTCTCTCCTTAATCTCTTTTGTATTATCCAAAGTGAATTTTGCAAACCATCTTGTGCCCTCTGGCAGAGAATCCTTGATAAGAGGAAGGCCTGGTCTAAATGAGGCATCTGTGGCATCCGTTCCCTTCCCTTCTGAATTCCCCAAGCAGTGTTGACAGCTCCCATCCCTTTCTGTTCTCCTCCCCCAACCACTTCAGCCCTGCTTTGCCTGACTCTGGCTTTTGACATGGCCAGCTTTGACTCGCTGAGCTAAACTGAACAGAGCACACAGTTTGGTAACAGAATGGCATGTTGATTCCCTTCTGACTCCGGCTTCCTTGTTTGCAAAACCACTGCACCAGACAGTGGAAGTTAATTAGCAGGAGGATGCTGTGCTAATTGTGTTAATTTACAAGGTTTTAGTCAAAGAGAATCATGCCAGGGCTGGCACTGCTGTCATGCTTCCGACTTAATGATTAAGAAATACTGAAAACAAGGTGGGAAGGATTGCAGTAATTACACAATAAATGAATAAAGCAACAGGATTCATTTGCAAATATATTTTACTGCCGTTGGACTCATTTGCATTTGGATTTTTAAAAAGGATCCATGCAGATATTCATTTGCAAATCACCAACTCAGTGAAATTAAGTTTGGATGCCGCACAAGTCTAAGTTAATCAGCCTTTCTATGTGTGTGTGTTTTGTAAAAATACTAAAGATCTTAGTTCTTTTGTATATGCAACATACTCCCCACTTTACTTCAAATATTCATAGGTTTGTTTAAGACTATGCATACTGTAAAACAATCAAATCAATTTGGAAATTATTATTGTGAACCCCGAAGAAGCACACTTTTATCCTCCCACTCAGAGAAAGAGGAAGGAAGGGTTGGTGAGCGGGGCTCTGGGAAGAAGTGAAGTGATCTTCTAATTGTTTCTGCTTTCTCAGTCATTACTCTTTAAGAGGAGAAAAACACACCACAACGTGGGTGATATGACTGAACTACACTTGAAGGGGGAAAGGATGCCATTTTAATGAAGTGGCTTTTCAGGAATCATACTTTCACTAGACTCAACTGGAAATTATTAAGGGCAAATCACCAGGAACCAATCGCAAGTAATCAGCATCTAACTTCTTCCAGTGTCAAGGGATTTACTCCGAGCCTAACAAAAAGGAGAGAATATCAATGTAACGGCAGTGTCGAGCTAAAAGACCTACACATTCATTAATCCCATGATTATTTTCAAGTAATTTCTATTAGGATTTTTTTCCTCTTTAAAAAAAAAACCTGAAAATATTGAGTAGTAAAAATAAGAACACATACGCTCTGATGGGACATATTAATAGACAAACATGAATATGTGTCTCAAGAATAATTTAGAAGTCACAGGACTACTGTCCGGTGTACGTGTAGGCAAGCGCAGCCCATGCCTGGCAGCACACATGCATGCATAGGCAAGCACACAGACTGAACGGATTCGGCTCCCTTCCAGTTACTTGAGGTGATTGCTTGTTGGATTTAGTTAATAGCCAGGACAGAAAGAAATAACCTTTAATAAAAAGTGAACAATGAGAAAAAATGGAAGGCAGGGCCGCTCTGACTTGGTTTAAGCAAAGTTTTCTTACGAATTAATTGCTTATAACAATGCAAACATGATTTTAATATGTTATCATTGCTTTAAGCGCTAAGCCTATGCACTTGGAACAAAATAGATTGCCCACTTAAACTGGGTCTTTCTGTGCAGTTTTAATGTAGCAAAACTAATTGAATTTTCAAACGTTTATATTTCTTCTGAAATGAAGCAAAGATCTCTATCCATCAAAATAATTCATTGGGATAGTTACTGGATTGAATATGTTTATTGATGTAACTGAAAGTTTACCTATTGATACATACTAAACAATATCCTTAGCAATAGTGAGAAAGGTAAGTCTGATGTCTGTCTAACCTGAAGGAAAAAGGAGTGTTCCTCTCTTCTGGGAGAGCCTTGGAACCATAATCCTGGAACCATAATCATAACCCTGATGTTACTGAGATGTACAGGAGTCAGTGTTGAGGGCCCTGGTGGGGCCTTGAGAACATAAAGAGCCTATTGACCAGTGCTTGAATCTTAGCATTATGTGTTGGGGGAGGGCACCAAATGTATTGCTGTTGTTGATCTTGTTTACTGGTGGTGACACAGTGGAAAAATGTGGCGCCAAATGTTCTTTGAACAAAGGTATACAGTGCCCCAGTTGACTGTATCACCGTTGTCTGGGAGAGCAGAAGGCTTCTGGTACTAAAGCAAGGAGATGAGTTAAAGAAAAGAAAAGGAAAAAAGCTTTGATGTGATTTTTCCTTAGACCATACAAAGAAAAGAAAATCCCAAGAATGATGCTATTTTACACTTTAGAAACTTGTCTTCAGAACAACAATTCCCAATGTTGTTTAGAGGTATCATACATAGTACAGTAAAGACAAATGTCAGAGAATAGTCAGATGCAGACCTATAACATTAATTCTAGCATTTGGGAGGCTGTGGGGTATTCACGAATAAGAGGATAGCCTGGGCTACATAGAGATATCTTGTCTCTCATATAGTTTTTCTTCTCCTTTCCCCTCCATAAAATATAGGAAAACAATAGCTATAGATTTTAAAGATAATTTAAAAGTGCTCCAAAATGATAATTTTTATTTTGTAAAAGATGAGAAATTTCTTACCACAGCTGGCACATCTTATGGTACTTATGTTTAAAAATAATTAACAAAGTTTATTGATGATTTATCAGAAATGTTACCTATAGATGGCAGACATAACAGTAAATCTCTGACCATTTTGTTCTCCTGTTCTTACCTCAGGATGAACTCTGAACATCTAAATGTGCATCCCTTTGTTTTACACACCAAAGTGGGCATTTGAATGATATCTGCCGTTCTTCACATTACTGACCATCTTAGAATTCAGTACCTAAACAGTAGGTGCTTTACAGCTTTCATTTTGAAAATGAAATTTCATTTCATTTGGAAACCAAACAACCAAAATGTCTAATGTCTTGCCTCAGTTTCAAGAATTTAAAGAAAACAAATAAAACATAGCAAAAGTGAAGGGAATAATATTTAGACAAGGGAGAGAATTAGAAGCAAAAAAAAAAGTATGTCTCCTAGAATCTATTTTTAGCATATGTTGCTGGGAGAACTAGTGCCCAACTTTAATACACTTGTGGGATTCAACAGTTCTAGGTGTGGAAAGATAGACCCCGGCTGTGTTACCATGGTGGCACCTCTACCTGCTAAGGACCTTTCATTGTTATGTTTCCTTAGACTCCTAAGTGTAAGGACACAAGGCAAACATTACAGGTGTAGAGAGGGCTTGCGCTTGGGTAGCTCTGTGACACAATCTTTGTGGTAACATGCCTATTATGTTCTGTGGGTGACTGTACTCTGAACTTTGCATTACTTAAAAAAATCTACTTGAAGTACCATACTACAATATTTATCAAATTTTTTTGTACAAAGCATAGCTGCTGGAATAAACAAGAGTAAAATAGTTATAAGGGTTTTGAGCCTCTGCAGTCTGTTGATATAGCAACTTCATCATCCCTTATGTTAGGAAACGGTTGTACAAGTACACAGAATGTTCAAGATTTCAAGGAGAGAGAATCAAATTCACTGGCCCCAAATACAGCTTCAGCAGCGAAGAGCCTTCAGAGAGAGGGGCTGCAAAGCTCCTGGCTCCAGACTCTGGCTCGGCTCTGTGTGATGTTTCCTCATTGCCTTCCTTCAAGGGGATGAGGAGCAATCGTAGTGATTTGCCAGATTCTGCAGCTCTCTCTCTCTCTCTCTCTCTCTCTCTCTCTCTCTCTCTCTCTCTCTCCCTTCGTCTATGCACTTTCAGCAGCAAATTGACTACCATGACCCATTTCATCTGGAAAACACCTCACTCCATTTCCTAAGGTTGGCTGGGCTTAAAATACAAGGAAAAGGATAGGAAAGGGTGGGGGAAAAGCACAGGGCACTTTATCTGTACTCGGTTCACACACTTAAGGGTTTTATAGTATGAATGCAATACAGAAGTTCTCAAATTTATTTAGTACACAAGTTGAGAGCATTCAGCATCTAAAACCTTGGGGCTCCATAAGGAAGCTAAATCAAAGGAATTTCTGCTTTGTTTACCATTATTATTATTGTAAATTTCTTAAAAATAGACTCTTGCTTAAGGAGATTAATATATTTTTAGGATGTCCCAGTCCAAACACAATTGCCTCTCTTCCATATTGGGATTCCATTTACTGTGTGCTTATAGTTTGGAGACTATTTTGTATACCAAAGAGTTTTAGTTTTAATCATAACTAGGATGTTGGAATAGAAAGATACTGAAGAAAGTTGTGCACATAAAGATGGTCTAAGGCCAGCGAAGTGACTCAGGATATGAAGATGCTTGTGATAAGAGTGATGGCCCAAGTTCAACCCTGAATCCCAAGTATAGGTGGAAGGAGAGAACTGACTCTAAAAAAAAGTCTTCTATATATACATGTATACACACAGGCACACACACACACACACACACACACACACATTTACTTTTTTTAACAAAGAAAGTTCTAGAAGTTCGTTTAAAAAATTAAAAACTCTTAGCCTTGCACGTCAGCTATATGATGCTACTTGTTCTCATCTTTGGAAGAGTTGCTTGAACTCACTTTGCTATAAAATGTACAGGTGAGAGCCACGCCTGTTTGGTCTGCAGACAAGACTACCTACAGTAATAATTTTTTAATGTGAAAATATTTCCCAAGTATGAGCCATACAACCATCACGGATTTTTATTTTAAAAATGCCATAGATATTTTAAACACAAAATAATGTGACTGGGACAGGAAAATACATGTAAAACTACTCCCCGTTTAAAAAGAAACCAAGACAGTCACTGAAAAGGCCAATTTCCAGTGTGGATGTTGTTACAAGAAAGGTATAGAAAGTCTTTCAAGATCGCTTTAATCAAAAAGGTGTCAAAATTCAAACTGCTAGCTGGGCACAGAGGGACAGGTCTGAAACTCCAGTACATGGCAATCGGAAGCAAGAGAGTGACCAGTTCAAGTCTATGCCGAGTTGCTCAGTGAGATAGGCCTCAAAAACAAATCAGTGGCTTTCGTAGCATTTTCTTTAGTTTTCATGTTGTTTTGGTCTCCATGTAAGGGGGAAAGGAAGCTTAAAACAAATGACTAATTTTAATCTGCAGTCTCAAAATGAGATACTTTGTATTATTTACTGATATTGTCGTTTTTCCTCTCCTTATATTAGTTTCATACCTGAAAACTTCAAATTGCAATCATTCTGAAACACTCTCTAATCCAACTATATTTGTATGAGAGAGTCTTTTAAAAAGGTATTGAAGAGATTTCTGGCTAACTGGTCTTCTGGATAAACTTAGCTCAGTTGCTTCACCCTCTGGCAGAAAGAGCCTCACCGGCATATCAGCAAGCAGTTTGCAAACTTGTGTTTAATATTCTCCAGCCCAAGATTTCTATACACAGCTAAGTTCATAGGATTAAAGAAAAAATAAAACCCATAAAAACAAAGACGACTTTATTCCCATAGTTCTCATTTAAGACTGGTGAAAAGATGAGACACTGCACTCTGCTCTGTCAGATGTGTGCCAAATCTGCAAACCAGCTTCCCACCTTAGGTACCACACCTCTCTATTTCCTCCTGTTTTGCAGGAATCTAACCCATCAGGCATGTTTATGGGTAAGAGGCTACAGAGCCGGGGTGAATTCATGACCATTGTACATAGAGCTTCAAAACTTCCAGTGTTGTTTCCAATGAAGCAGATTTCTTAAAATATAGCAAGTCCAAAAGGTTTTGAATTTTTAGTATAAACTAATTTTTTAAATGTAGTTACTTTTGAAGGAACTAAAATTCCAAATGCTACATTTTAATATCCTTACCCTACTAATCGGAGCACCAGAAACTTAACTGAGGGAGTTTGTTTCAATTCACTGTCATTGGTACAATAGTGGTTGATAACGGCACCTTCAGAAACCTGGCCCGTGGCTGATCATTCAGTTTCCCCATGGCTTTGATTCTCAGATATTATTTCTCAGTATTTCTCTCACCCCACCTCCATCATTCTTAATATTCTCACTTTAACATGCTATGGATTCTGACATCACAGGGCAATGCATGATTTAATAGTCAACTGCATCAGCCTTAGTCCAACATTCATGAGGTTAAGACACCCCCAAAGAGACAGATCACATTGAGGTGACAGAGCTTGCTTCACAGGTCACTATTTCAGGGTTATTAAGAGCTTGTGTTCATTACAGCCATAATAATTTGAACTTGGGTGGCACGTACCTTGTCCTCAAATTTAACTTGTAGATAACTTATGATTTGAGTTAAACTTCCTTAAATCCATTAAATTCTGGCTACACAAAGAAAATGTTCACTCATAAGAACATGGCTAAATGAAATGGTGACTATTTGCCCACCCTGGCAAGCATGGATGAACCTCAGTATGTGAGGAGTAATTGGTCATTATTTTTAATATGGAGCTCTGGAGGAGGAGACAGTAGGTTCACTGCAAGTTGGCGCCAGCCTTGTCTACACATGAGTTCCAGGCCAGCCAGAACTATTTAGCAACAGACAGTCTCCAAACAATAGATAAATCAATAAGAAAAATGTGAACAAAGTACACGAGTGGAAGCAAACACTTATACAAAGAAAATTATGCTGAAGATAGGATACACATTCAATGTGCAACCAGCATACATACCATATGGTTTAAAGCAACTCAGGAAAGAATGGTCATAATTCAAATAAGTACTTCTTTTATTCCAGGGAGGGGGTGTCTTGAAATTTCTAGTACTTAAAATCAAATTGATAACTGAACAGTCACACAAAACCTCTGAAGTTTTAAACTAAAATTTTGACATGTTTCTGTGTGTGAGAAGGGACAGGTTTTTTTTGTTGTTGTTGTTTTTTTTGTGTGTGTGTGTGTGTGTGTTTTCATATTACTACAAAGGCCTGAGTAATAATTCATTATAATAGTAATCAAAACAAACATAAACCAGGGCCACACCCGTGTCTAGCCTAGAGTAATTCACAGTGTTAAATGCCTGTGCATCCACCTATGACCAAGCACATGAAAGCAATTCATACTGCGATACTGAGCTGCTAAAGCCAGCTACCATTGACTCACAAACAAGAAAGAGCCCAAGGTAAGAGGGCTGGCCCTGCTTTTGCTCCTGCTGAATTTTAGGCAATTTATAATCAGTTACAAGAGTGCTTCCTAGTTAACCTTTAAAGTTGTTCCTTTCCAGACTCTCATTTCTCATGCTGTCTCTTCTCTTCTCCCATGCATGTTTTTCAATCCATTAAGGCTATCTACCCTTCCTCCCGTTCTGTTTGTCATACAAGGATCATCAGGACATAGCACATATGTCCATAGGGACTGCGGAAGCTAATGAATATGTATGTTCTGTGTCACAACAGAGCGCTCCCCTTGTTCAGCAGAATCAATCCTCTTATGTGTGTAAATAACAGGTGAGCTGTAGCACACAGGAGTAAATGGGGTTAACACAACCAGAGAGCCCCATGTTACATTCATGGAATCCAGCCTAGAACAATACAGACATCCAACACAGTACATATTACTAAGTATTTTTTTTTTTTTGAAAATGGACTTTGTAGTGTTTCTAATTCCCACCATTATGAGTCTGAGGTTATTACTCCTGACTGGGAAAATACCATATTTATGTATGATGTGCATCTGATATCACAATCCAGGCTTGCCGTGCACTTCCTCACCCATGGTCCTTAATTATCATGTGAGCCACTGCCCACACACATAACTAATTGTAAACATTTACTTGCATATGTGCCTTTTATTTGAGACATCTAAGTCCAGTGCTTGACTTAGATTTATCTACTTATTTAGAAAAGAATTTGTGTGTTTTGCCTGACTCTACATTTGTGCGTCATATGTATGCCTGGTACCCAGAGAGGGTTGGTGATATCTGTCCCTAGAACATGGCCACTTGACTTTCCAAGTCGCCATGTGGGTGACTGGAATTGAACCTGGGTCCTGTGAAAAATGTAGCAATTGCTCTTAACAACTGAGCCAGCTCTCCAACCCCCAGTTTAATTATATTTAAATTGAACTTCATTCTTGCTCAATATAGCAAACTGATAGGTCAATCAACAAATTTAGAATTTTCAAACACACCATGATCTTGCCAGAGATGTAATTTGCATCCATCATTTTTCTGTATCCCTTTAGAATTTCATTCTTAAAAAAAACCCTTTCCATAGAATAAACGAGTTAAGTCTACTTATTTAAGGCTGAGAGTTCTCTCATTAGACAAGGAAGTAAGAATAAAATTTATATATCACACGATAGCCCCTCAAAAATTTCCCTTAAAAACTCTTTAGGTAAGTTTAAATTCTGGAACCATACACAAAATTTGTCTAGGTTATTTATGCAATTTTCTCCTTTTTTGGTAAACTGTACATTAATTTTTAATGTGGTACAGAATATTGTGTCTTGGATATGGAAAGAACACTCAATAGTGAGGGCTGTGTGATACAGTGCATTAATTCAGTGTTCTTTACTCCAGGGACCTGTGTATAATTTAATTCAGCCTGAAGAAAATAACTTTGATCTGAAAGCACTAGGAAAACCTCCATAAGAAAAGTTCTGCTAAGTTTAGTACTGTTATTTTTCCATATGGGAGGATGCAGGAAGACACTGCTGTAAGCCAGGGTCTGCAGGTAAGGCTTCTTCACAAGACCTGGGGTTCATTACTTTTACAGTGTTAGCACACTACCCTATTTTGGTGTGGTGAATTGCACACGAACTCCATCTACCTTTGCAGTGCTCTGATTTCCAGCCAACAAAAGTGCAGTGTGAATGAAAGGCCAACCATTAGTGCTGTTGGCTTATTCACTGGTGTATTCTGAGACAATAGCAGGAAAGGGTGCAGTATCTTCAAAGCAGGGGGCGTTTCTCATTCTGGAGTGAGTAAGTTTCATAAAGCTAACCCATGGGAAATGGGGAAATGCTAATATCAGGAATGACACTAGTTAAAGAAATACTTCCAATACTATCTTGACATGATTCTCTCTGTCTCCCCCACCCTCTCTCCCGTGTGTGTGGGTGTGTGTTGTAGCCATGTGTGTGCAATCTTCTGTGTGTGCCCACAAAGAGACCAGACGTTGACTTTGAGTATCTTCCTCTATGACACTGTAGTCTCTCAGTCAATGTGGAGCTCACATTTTGTGCAGCCCCCTCATTGCTGGAGTTTGGCACATGGCTTCTTTATGTAAGAGCTGGGGAATGGAAACTTAAGCTGTCATGATTGCACAGGAAGCAACTTCACATATTGAGCCATGGCTCCCCCAGTCCTCGACTGTGTACTTTTGGACAATGGTTATCAGAATGTAATGTATTGTGATGATGGATAACATTGTTATGATTTTGAAAGGGCTCTAGGGTCTTACAGAATTAATGAAATGGGAGATCAACTCTTACCTGATTAATCACTTGAAGTACAATTCCATAGTCACAATCCAGTTTTCTTGTGGCTTAAAGGTCTCTACTCAAAAGTTTAGAATAAAGTTGTTTTAAGTAAGTTTAAAGCTACAATAAGTTAACTTCCTTATGGTCTAAACTATTGTAATGATTGTGGGCAGTGTTCCTAACATGTTTAGTATGGTATTCGTTTCTTAATAACTTTAGGAATGAGGATGTTTTCAATGAATTTTAATGATCAAATAATTTGATTGAAAGAGAATTTGTCAGTTGTAGTTGCTTGTGTTAAAGAATAAGCCAAGCACCAGCTGCTCCCTCACACCCAAACCACACTTCTTCTTTTTTCAATTTTCCTATTTTTCCAATTTTTAAAATCTAATTCACAAAATTTCTCTAAGCAACAGAAAAGCCAGCATCTACCCACAACTATTTGGTTGACACAAATAAACTACACAGATATTAAAATATAGGTTCATGTGTGTATGTGTGTGCGCGCGTGCGCGCATACGGGAACATGCACATAGGTGTTGATTTAAAAAGACAAAAAAGAAACTGAAGGTAAGAAAGAGATAAAAAAGGATTTTGATGACTGCTTTCATGCTGTAATTAACCTATGATTTACAACACTTACAATAGATTATTTTGGACCCCGAAATGCATTCTAATGAATTTTTAAGGGTGTTTTGGGGGTTAGGTGTTGGGGATGGGGTCCAAAGCCTTGTGCATGCTAAGCACATGCTATGAAGGTGAGCTTTACCCTCAGCCTCATAGAACATTATGTATTATTTAGCTAATGTGGATTGTGCACATCATAGTTTTTTATCAGAGTAAGCAATACTTAATTTTTTATCTATGCATTTATTACTTGTGACTTAAGCAAGGTCAAAAGCTTCACGAAGGAACACATTTACTAACCCATATCTTATTTATGATCTTGAGGTACATTGTGAATATTCATTTCTATAATTGAGAACCGACTTTGGGAAGCAACGGAATTTACACAAAAAGCAAAATATGTTCATTAAAACATATAATTGGTTAAGGTGGGCATGGTAGCAGTGCATGCATTGGTTAAGGTGGGCATGGTAGCAGTGCATGCATTGGTTAAGGTGGGCATGGTGCATTACAATCCCAGGATTCAGGATGTTGAGTCTGGGATCCTGAAGAGCAAACAAAAAGCAAAATACCAACAGTATCATAGAACTGGTGTATAATTATTGTTAATTAGACCCATTTTGTGTTTTGTATATAATGTTTTCTTTTTAATAATCAGCCCATAGACTTCGTGATGAATCGTACGTCCCATGACACCTCTCTGATGGCTGAACTGGTCCACCTGGAAAGCTTTGCTTTTTAATAAATCCTTTTAAAAACCATCAGAATGACCATGAGAAAGGATGCTGATTCCATTTATATTTTATATTTAATCTATGGCTATTCCCTGGTTACTTATCTAAGTCATGAAGATTTTTCAGATAAGTGTTTAATGGTGTCTTCTTTTGTATTTAATGCTTCTACATCCATTCATTATTTTTATATTTTGCCACAGAAATTATTTTATCCAGCCCAATGTCAAACTATATTATACTTTTAAGGAATCTATTATAAGGATATCATGAATTAGTGGCTTACATCCCTTGCTATATGTCCCAGAAGCATTGAAATGTTACTAGGGAATCCTGACAACAACAATGACAGCCTAATCACTTAGAGGCTTTTTACATTAAGGATTTTTTTTTTAAAATTCAATTTTAGTAGTAAAATTCCAGGCATGATTTAATAAGAGGTTAGCTGTAAAATGCAACTAAATAACACACTTTTTAAAATTAAAAAAAAAAAAGTTTGGTAGCTCACAAGTATTTTTGCCTGCTTTCTGAAATAATTGGTGCGAATCCATTAAACTTGTATTTTCTTTTCCTATATGTACATTACAATTAAAAATAAAACCAATAATTTGTGTTATGATTTTACATAGTCAGGGCATGGAGAAAACACAGCTGAAAGGTGAGTCTTTGAGTCTGGAGAGAATAACCTCCACAGAATAAACATGATTGAATGAATCGAGATTATAAGGTCCGACTCTCACCGGGAGCATGCTTCTGCACTCTGATGTCAGGGTGGTTTCTGGCTGTAAATGGGTATGCTTGAAACCAAACTCAAGTCCTTTGCAAGGGTAGTACAGTTTTCAATGACTGACTAGAAATTTTAATATTGATCATGACAATTTCCTGAGGATTCTACTATTTCTGACGAGAATGGCGTTAGGAAGACAAAGTAAGGAGAAACTTGTCATTATCTTCTTTTCATTAGTCATCTTCTCATTGAAGAACTGACATTTAAAAACATGTGTGATATAGAATCTCATATTTATATGCATTACATTGTGTGTAACTATTTTTATATTAAAATAGCTGTGCTTCATATTAAGTCCTCTTAAAATTAATATTGTATACGCGTATAAACATAAACTTCAAAAACAAAAAGAAATTTCCTCCTCTCTTTATCACTGAATATTACCAAGAAAAGGAGGGAGGGGTAAGGGGAAGAAGAAGACCTTGAGGAGAAGTAAAGTTGACCTTATTTAGATACAGTACTCAGCGAAGCCATTGCTGTTTTTGAGCAAACAAGATTGTGACTCATTTGTTCATCCTGCTTCGCAGGGTGTAAATTAGATGATGACTTGGACAATTCTCTCTTCCTGAGTGAGCTGGGGAAAGGAAACACTGATGGGGCTTTTCTAAGCTCTATTACACAGTGTGTGCATGCACACGCACACACACACACACATTCAAATAGGCACACACAGACACATGCACACACATGCGCAGATACATTCATACACACACACACACACACACACACACACATATATATATATGGAGTATTTTTTTTTCTTAGACAAGCTGTCGTAATTGAAATGAAGTCTAATCAGACTCATTACTGTTTTCAGCAATTTGTGCCACCAAAGATGCTTATTAGGTAACTGTGTTTAATAAACCACTCTTTAGAGAAACACCAGTAATGAGCTCTTAACAGCCAATCTTTAGCGTGAATGTAATGTGAAAAGCGTTCCTAGCACTGAATAGATTTTCACATTTAGTAGTGTCATAATTAAGCTCCTTGGATTGGCTGCTTGTGATGTTAGATTTATTGCAATAATCTTATTCTTTCTATTTTAAATGTATGTTAAATTACAGTCATCTTCTATTAGTGCTGAATTATATTCATTGTACAGAAAATTTTAGGCTGGTCCCAACCTGGTGAAAGGTTTTCAACTGGGGATTTGCTAACAGATGATAACCAAGGATTTTATAGCTGATAATTGGTACTAGCCTTTCCTCATCAGCATCTCCGCATCTTATAAAAATGTCTTCCTATCATTTGATTATGACAAATCGCAATAAGTTATCCCAGACACAAATGTGTTATGATAATTATAAAGAAAAAGTCACCTCTACTAAGGCAAAATATAGAAAATGATATTCTGAAAGGAGTGTTTGAAGAAATGTCAACCTTTTGCGTTAACAGATACAAATAAGATACTATTTTATTAGATGTTACCAATTAGGTTGCATTCTTTAAAATTTGAACATATTTTTACTCCTTGATTTCTTTCTGATTTGCAGCAGTACTAACTAGGCTGTTAATATTAACAGACTGCAATGATTATTTATTATTTATATATACCAGGGCTAGTCATAAGATTTAGCTTGGCCTATTATTATTATTATTATTATTTGAAGAGGACATATTGTACCTACCTCTAGGGAGAGGAGTTATTTCCATCCACAATGATGGGTATGATAAAACACGTATATGAATATAGAAGCATCACTGTTTATTCTATCAAGAGAGCATATCCTAAGTTATAGCCCTATGCATTGTAACTACATTCATATGAGTTGAATTTTTCTTAAAAGTACATTAATAATATTAAAAAAGGTTTCTGCTGTACATTTGTGAAAAAAACTCCTCATATAATAAGATAAAATATTTTTTGCTTCCTAACAGCTTCCCAAGAGATGACTCAATAAAACTGAAACAGTACTGTAGATATTCAGAAATTACAAAAATTCATAAAGTGGGCAAGCGAGAAAGAACACCCAGTAACAGTTTAGACCCATCCATGAAATTATGTTCAGAAGGATTCTGTTACGGGATGATCCTTCTTCCAGGAAACCGCTCTCTCCCTTTCTCCCAACCTCATAAACCCCAGGAGTCCTACCTAGAGCAAAGCAGGTCCCATAGCTGACTTGGGCTTTCTCAGTTGATGGGATCCTGAAATTTGAGGCTTAAACTAATGACTCATTTCATCTGATTTTGTGTAATGCACTCTTTGCAGTACAAAGTGGAGAAGAGACCTATCTCATGTTTGCCTTGAGAATATATATTCATATATTCTCCATATACCCTCCAGAACAAAATATCTTCCTGTTTCTTTAAATCTCGACTGAATCCATATTCCCAACCAGAGCAGCATAAACCGGTGTATGAAGCTGTTAGAAAATCCATCTTGCTTCTTTAAATGATTCCCAGCTAGAGTTATAAAACAGACAAAAACTAAGAGAGAGAGATCGATTTAGTGCCTTTGCAGCACCTTCTGATATCCTTGAATAAACTTCATTCATGAGCCATTTATGAATGGTTTTTGAAACATAATGCATGCCCTGTAAATTGGCTTTCTGTTGTTGCTATCATTGTTATTTTGCAAAATAGGAACTAGGGGTTGTACATGTTGAGCTACACCCTTGTTCCCATAGAGTAGCCTTTTATAATCACATCTAAGAGTCTTTCTGGTGTGAAAACAGTAATACAACCATAGTAACAGCAGGAATTAGGATCATGCTTTTGGTGAGTTCTAAAAAGAACTTCCCATAATGATAAAGATTTAACCTTAATTATGGAGTTTTATTAGACATAGAGAAACTATTGAATATGTACTTTATCAGATTTAATACACCGCTATAGAAAGCCGGGATAAAATATCTTGGTTTTATTATCTAAGTGATGGAGCATAGCTAGGTAAGACATAAAGATGAACACTGAGAATGATACACAAATACACCTAGTGGTGTATAAATCAAGTAATAGTTCTATCATGCATGATAGGGTGGAGGGAGCCATGGGATGCTGTCTTGGTCAGGCAGGAGTTTTGGACAAGGAGGATTTGTGTTTTAACCTTTTGTTGTAAGATAACAGTCTGAAGATATAGAAAAGTCACAGACATAGCTTGTAATTTTCAACAGGAATTAAGGATTGTCATTCTGCAAAGATTTCCGGGACCAAGAATTCCTACTATTGGCCTTATGATTCCTGCTCGCTATTCAGTTTGACCAGGTAGAAATTCCTGTGTTTAAAATAAAGCTAGCAGAAAATATTTTCCCATACATATCTGCATGAGACAGACAAGCAAACAGTCAACCACAAATGCAATCTGAGAATCCAATCTCTTTCAGTTAGGTTTTACATCATCTCAGGCTTAGATTCATCCTGCTCCCTCTCCATCCTGGCATGTTTGCTAGTGAACATCTTGTCTCCTTAAAAAATTTCATGTAGCCTGTCAATTATGAAAAAATAGAAAACAGAGACAACATTGAAAACCTCAAAAATTATACTCTGAAGAAACAACGTTCTGGAGTCTCTGCAACATGAACACTTATATTATTATTAGAAAAAAAAGTAGTGTTAGGGCCATCCAGATGGATCAGCCCCTAAGGGAACTTTCTACTAAGTATGGGAATCTGAGTTCCTTCCCAAGCCTTACATGGTACCAAGCAGAGAACCAACACAAGAATGTTGTCACCTTAACATGCATGTTGCTGCACACACACACACACACACACACACACACACACACACACACACACAAACACAGAGAGAGAGAGAGAGAGACAGAGAGAGAGAGACAGAGAGAGAGACACACAGAGAGAGACACAGAGAGAGAGACAGAGAGAGACAGACAGACAGACAGAGAGACAGACAGACAGACAGAGAGACAGACAGACAGACAGAGAAAGACAGAGACAGAGACAGACAGAGAGATAGAGACAGAGTGCCAATAGTGTGAATTGGTTAAACTGTTTAAAATATGATAACAGCATTCATCATCTATGAATCTTAGTGAAGGAGAGAACTTATCTTCTAAATGCTGGGAATTACAATTCCCTACACTGCCGGAGCTTATAGTTTATCTTCAGAGGAGTAAACAAACAAAAGGTAATTCTAAACCTTTGACTAAAGAGCACTTAATAACGAGGCATATCTTGAAAGTCGAATAAAATTCAATCTATTACAATACAGAGAGACAGAGTTCCTGCTTGAGAAAAATCAGTAAAGATCACAAATGTTGCAGAGTGTTTCAAGCACTCTCAGGCAAACCTGCAGCCTGATAATAGTTTAAAGACAGGATGGGAGTGGGCATCTATGCCTGTGGTGGGATGGGGGTGGACAGGAAACTTGACATGAAATGACAAAGGAGTTAAATATCTAGATTCTACCAGACTGCCAACATACAGTGCGGCCCTGGTCTGCTCTTTAGTAATTTATGAATAATAAAAGTACACAGGCTCAGATATTAGAGAAATGGAAGACACTGTTACATTTTAACAAAAAGGGAGGTAGTGAGGGAAACCTTTAGAGATACAGTCCCAAGGATAAGCTAATCAATTAAGATTAGAGTAGAGAGAGCAAAGAAGAGACGCAGTCTACGAACTCTATTGTAAAGACAGAAATAAGTGTGAGACAGCTGCCAAACAGTAACTAGAGAAGATGTAGTGAGTGTTACAGTTAATCCTAGTGAGGGGTGGCTATCATCTTATATATGCTAGAACAGACCCTGTGATGTGATCTAACACTACATTTTTTTCTAATAATAATATAAGCTTTCATGTTGCAGAGACTCCAGAATGTTGTTTCTTCAGAGTATAATTTTTGAGGTTTTCAGTGTTGTCTCTATTTTCTATTTTTTCATAATTGACAGGCTACATGAAAATTATAAGAGGAGATGGGAAGGAGACAAGATGTTCACTATCAAACATTCCAGGATGGAGAGGAAGCAGGATTACATCCTTGTGATCTAAGACACAATAGAGAAAAGAAGTGACTCAGTGAAGAAAGAGAACAGTCCTGAGTTAAACCCACATTTAAGGGGAAGGCATCAAGGCCCAGGAAGTCTGCAAGAATATGCTGCTGTAAAAGACATGGAGAAAAAAATTTAAAGCCATAGTGTTTATGTGTGTAGAGAGGTCAAGGAATTCAAATGGAAGTCAGGAACTAAGGAATCTAGAACTGAAAACTGGGAGTGGCAGACCCCCAGAGTGGTTAAAAGTCATTATGAGTTGATTATGGAAGAAATAAATTCTGAGAAACTGAGATGACTAGCCAGAAGAATCTTCCCCATAAACACAGTAAGAAAGATAAGTAGCTTTTTAAGGAGGGCTCTTTAGACAATAGTAAATCACAGGTTTTCATGGACATGTGTACGTCTTTGTCATTACCCTCCATGGCAGCATCAAATTGTGCAAAACTCAGTCTGGCATTTTGGGTCCCAACAAAACACAGCCATGACCACCAGATTGTGCATTTTCTGCTTGTAGTCTAGCTACAGATAGAACTAATTGAGGCCCACAAAGTTAAATACATTCATCAGCTACCTCTTGTTGGGAACCTTTTGAGCCTAGCTTCTAGGCTATGGGAAGGAAAAGAAGGGCATGATAAAAATGAGGTACACAACTAAATGATGATGGATGGTGTTGAGTTTGTACAACGGAAGCATAATCAAGATTTCATGTGTCAGACAAATACTGAAGGAAAGAGTGTGCCAGGAGGTGGCATGGGCATGGGGGTAGTCTTTTAGATTCATTTTTATCTTACCCTAAACATGTTTAGGTGGCTGGTACTATTTCCTTTTCTCTTTGGGCTTGCCTGCAGGCTCATGCTCTTTCACATAGTCTTTTTGCTATAATCCAAATTCCAGGCAAGTGCACACCCTGGGTATGAGGAATGTAAAGGTGAAAGAGAATGTACAGACCTCAAGAAAAATATATCACTGCAAACAGAAATGCAGTGGGAAACTATAGTTAAGAATGACCCTTTTGCTCAGACAAGAACTACACTAGAGAAATGGGCCTTCCTAACAAAGTCATTCTTATCTTTAGAAAATATGGTACCAAAAGAAGAGTGAGGAGTAGCAGATGCCACTAAAATAACTTAAGTAGACATTTATTCCTATCTAAAGTGACTCACTAGTCTAAACCGACAAAGTTGCTACAAGCATCTAATGAGCTCATAGTACGCTGTAATGGATGGCCTGGGGCAAAGCATGGGCAGAGTCAGGACAAAGACTTAAGGTTACTCACACTGTTTCTAAAGTTTGATTCTTCTAACTTCTCCACCCAAACCTAGTGGACAAGCTCATCTTCATTCTCAGTATAAAAGTTTGTCTATTTCCATTGCTAGTGAGCAATTGCAATATGCTTTCTAGGAACTGGTAAGGTGGCCATTTAGAAACAAACAGAGAAACAAACAAACAAAAAGTCTCATCAACAGGTATGTTCCAGGCCTCCCAAGTCTTTACCCACATACCAATAAAATACTTCAAGTCATACTCTAGCAAGTGGTTTACAGAATATAGGGAAATCGTGTATCTGTATAGGAAATTTTAATGTGGAATTATGGAAAGATCCAATGCTCTTAGTTGTTGGAAGAATGAAATTAGAGAAAACGAATGTTATCTAGTTTCCAGAAACCATTTTTATACTACTCACAGTATGTTATCAATTTTTTTTAACCAAGATGAAATACCTTTAAAAATCTTTTTCTATAAAAGTACATTTTCTTCACAATTATCAGCCATGCTGAAATGTCATTTTGCTAGCCTGACCACAGTGTGCTTAAAGGTGAGGATATGTGTGAATTATTCTAGGTTTGAGTCTGACATATTGTTTCTCTTTTGAAGGATCTTAGGTAAATTCATCTAATATGCCGTACACATCTGTCTGTCAAAGGCAAAAAATAAAATAAAATAAAATAAAATAAAATAAAATAAAATAACTTCCTAGAAAGTTGTGTGGACGTTTAAATAAAATGATTAAAGGAAGAAACTCGTGTATTTTACTCTTTGAAAATTATTAATACTAACAGGCTCTTCTGATGTTCCAAGGGAACGAAAGACAATAAGGGGGAAGCAAATGATGGTTATGCAGACTTAAGAATCATAACGCAAAAAAACCGCTTTGATGGTTGCTCTATTAATGGGTGATTATAAGACGTACAGTGTTTCCTAGCTCTGCCAATGCTTTGTTGTTATTAAAATATTAAAAATTTCCAAACAACTAGAGTCATTGTAGCATGAAGCTCTGGATACTTGGATAATAAAGGAACTAACAATCACAACCAGCTAGCCTAGCCATACGTCCTAAAGGCCAGAGAGGGTTTTGAGTGCTTTACAAACTTATAATCTTCTGTTCTTTACCACCCTATCATTATCCTCATTCTCTGAATTGAAAAATAAAAAAAAAACCCAAAAACAAAAAACAAAACTATGACAGTGAAAGCCTGAGTGGCTAGTCACATCACACAGTACCGCCAGTGGAAACCTGGACCCGAAAGCTGGCAGGCTGGCAAAGGAGCAGGGGATCTTTATGTTCCTCTAGGAGCCTGGGATCTAACTGTTCCTCTCCCTGCTAATGTATGATCATAACTGTCTTCGCGTATAAGGTTTAGGGATAGTACCATATGGCAGTCATTTCAAAATCTTTTCCACTCACGGGCACCTTTGCTTTCTCACTGATGCACTCCCAGTTGAGCAGGGCTTGATTTGGTACCACACTGCCTTTTTAGAATAGGAATGTCAAAAGTAGAATCCCCACCTACAATTTTCTGCTGGTTCCTTGTCAGTGTCTATTGAAGACCTCCTAGCTCTGGAGCTCTTGTCTGTCAAGTCAAAGTTTCAATGCTGGCCCAAATACCACTTTAGAGTGTCCAAACCAACTATCCTATTGCCCCACATGGGGGAACAGAAGACTTGTAACAAGGACCATGGAGCACTAGGCTCTTTTGGGCTTTCGAGATCTTCTGCTCCTGTCTCACAGGCAATATATTAGCAAGGCTTTTCATTCACCTCCTATAAAAACATATATGGCGACCCTCTCTACTTGAATGTGTCAGAGATGTGTGTCAGCGTTCTACCTTTCCAGCAAGGGCTCTCAGATTCCCTATGTACTTTATTATGTAGGTTCATATGTATGTGCTTATGTGTCAGTATTTTGGGGTTTAGAAGAAAAACACTTCTGCCCTATGCTTTTAAATCACAAATTTATTATTTTTAATTTGGCCAAATACAAAACTACAAATAAGTGTCTGTTATACATCCTTATGTAACAGTGACACCATTTAACATTAAATTTCTTCATATTTATTATGTATATTATCATTATATTCCATGAAAACCTTTGATGTTTTCATATTGTAGTGTTTGTTTGGGGTCTTTCGTCTTTCTATTTCTGACATTACTGAGAACATGCCCTATGTCCTACTAACTCTGGAGAATAGACTTGCTCATACCTCATTCCTCCCTGCATGTGTTTTCTCTGCTGGCTTTTTTCTTCTCACACCACACCATCCTTTCCTCCCTGGTCTAATTGTACTGTGTTCAAGTTGCAATTAGTTGGCTCTCTCCTAGATTATGGTATTATTGGGGTCAGTTAACTTTTTGCACTGTCCTAGGGTATACATGTCTGCCTATCAAAGACTCATGAACCTACAACAATGATATTGCTGTGATATAGTCCCAACGAAAAGACTTGTAAGTAAATGACTGTGACAGTGCACAACATTCAGTGAAAGGAATGTAGATACCAGTAGCACACACAGAACTTGAGAGCAGAATTTTCAACACTTCTGGTAAATCTTGTCAAAGCAAATGTGGTTATTATTCTATTAAATCAAAGCTGTTGGGGGTGTTAAGCTAAGGCTGTGGTCTTAATTTTAGGGTTCTCAGTATACCCTGTGCAGTGCAGTATGTCTAGAATATGTGTTAAATTTATGGAAAAAAAAAGAAAAAGAAAATAGATAACCACTGTCAAACTACTGAAAATCCACAGAACTGGATTTTCATGAAGGACAAATGTTGTTGTCTACTTATATATTTCTTCTGTTTAAAGTAATCAAAATAACAGATATTTTCTATTAGTACACACTATCTGTATACATAACTTCAAATGCACATATCTGTTAGTGTAGTCTTCACTAAGCTGAAAATAAAGCTAAGTCTCTGTAACATTTTATGGGCACTATATAATTCATCTAGTTACATGGATATAACAGGAATACTACAAAGTACTCAATCTTTATAGTTACAATTATTTTTAAATATCAAAAAGCATGATATGATCTTAATATACATGGATAGTTTAAATCACATTCTGTTCTACTTGTAAAACTGCTTTCATAGAGTTTATATTGTGGATGGACCATATAATGTTGGATATGTAACGGTTAGAGGGCCTTTTTTTCTCGAGTGATGTTACATGTGTTCTCAGGTACTCTAAAGAGTATCACAGTATGTCAAAGTCCAGTTGTCCAGCACTCTCCTTCAAGGGTGCCGCACACCCATCATTGTAGGTGATCCCTTAAGATGCGTTTTAGCTTGCTTTAAAATACAGCTTGTGCAAGCCTTACTTTTACTGTACATTTTTCTTGCAGTGTAAGGTCGCCTAGTTAGATTAAACTGGGAGTTGTAACACTACCTCTCCTTAAAGCAACATCTGCCTCCTTCCCAAAAATGATAGTATAATATGCTGTCAGCTACCTCACCAAAAAAGAATTGCTTCTGTAGACATTAGATGGGAAATGTATTCTCTAGTTCAAATAGAACACTAGGAAAGTAATTAAAGACATATTAGACTGAAATAAAGTCCACCATTAAGTGGACAATAGCAAGAAAAGCATAAAAGAGGCAAGTATCCCTCTGTGTGCACGTATAAAATTTATATATACACCTTTCCATGAATCTAAGTTAATATATAAATACAGTTGAGTCAAGAAAACGAGAGCTAGTATGATGGCTCAGTGGGTAAAAATCACTGTTTCCTAGCCTGATGACCTCATTTCTGGGACTCACATGGTCCTAAGAGAGAACTGACTCCTACAAGGTGTCCCCAGATTTCCACATGTGCCGTGTCATGCATACCCCACCACATGCACAGTGAGATAAATTTAATACAATTTTAAGAAAAACAAATATATATATACACACACACATATATATATATATATATATATATTAGTTAAAAGAGAAACTCAAATGTGAAATCTGATTTATCTAACTGTAAACAAATGCTCACTAAGCTACTACTGTGTCTCAGGTACTATAGATCATTCTCAAATAAAATAGGAACCATTAAGGAAAAACAGAATGAAATTGTAATTACAGCTAGGTCAGAGTGAGCTATTGTGAAAATTCGCTCAAGAACTGGAAAGAGACTCGACTTTCTCATCTCAGTCTTCACCTCCCTGATGAGTTCAGTTCTTCCCCGCCCCCTACCAAATCTAATTGCCACAGTGTTAACTTTGCCTGAGAAATTAAGCGTAGCCTTTGATAGCAAAGAATATCAATGTGAAGAAATGTCCACACTCCTGACTTCTGGCACCGGAGACTTAATGGTTACTCATGTCTCCACGGTGACTCTCACTTAGAAGAGATAATGCATGTGAAGAGAAACAAAAGTGTAGGTTCAGTCATATCCAAATATGATTTATGCCAAAATAGATCTGAAAATGTCAACAATTTGCAGAATAAATGACAACTTTTAAACTCTTCAAAGGAGGAGTGAATTCAGTAATTATTTAACTTTTTTTTTTCCTTTTGCTTCTAGGACAGGAAGCAGTCTTTACTTGTACATACACAAAACAGCGTTGAAATTTTTATTTTTCCTTGAGAAAGCTTGGGAATTTAATAAGATGCTATAACTCTACAGACCAACACACATCTTAAGGTTTTTACCCTCCTTAGCATATTTTTGGTATGATTTAACTTTGGTCATAAAAAATATTAGGTGGAAGTGCTGCAGATAAAATTTCAAGTAAACAAAGCAGGAGCAGAAAGCACAGGGCCTCTGTGTGCTGGGCGGGAGCTCCAATAGACAACCATCTGCAAATGGACAACTTTAATTCGATTCCTGGCACCAATGGCCGTGCTGAGAACCCTCCTATCTCTTCACACCAGGGGTTTGCTCTTTTAAGCATTGCTCCCTGAAGGGAAGGAAAACTAGAGAGAGAGGACTTCCAATGACCCTGCACAGATGAATGGATATGTCAATGGTGAATATTGGTTCAGCTTTGAAACGGAATCCTGCAGTGGCCTAGCTTTGCAGGTCCTCCTCGGCTAGCCTGGGTGTTGCTGAAGAAGTGCGAGCAGGGCTCTTCAAAAGATCAAGATAGAGACCCAGAGGGAAAGAACACAAGCAAAAGAAAGACAAAAAAATGTTTTTAAAAAATTAATGATCAGTTAAATGTTGGGGCAATTCAACTCTCTCGTAGCATGTGAGAGAGTATTAATTCTCTTGATTGTGGCGCTTTATATTTAATGCTTGGAACGCAGGAAGGTAAATTCCCGAACACTAATTGCTCAGTCAATTAGTAAGGTAGTGTCCATCAGACAAGTCTTAAAGAACAATTACACACTGAACTGAACACTAAGCACTTCAAATCCTCTTATTCTTTGTCCTGACACTACCATAATGAACGCATACCAGATACAAGCAAAGGACAGAAACACCAACGCCATCTTGCTTGGAAGATGAACATTTCAGCTACTAATCTCGTAACTGGGTAGACACAAAGACTCGGCCGGAGTAACTGTGGAACACATTTATTTTCACATACTAGATGGTTAGTTTTCATTCAGTTATCAATCAATCAATTAAGCCGTGACATGATGTAATTTTCTAATCATATTAATATTCCTGCTTTTATGACTATTGGACCCACAGCACATACATTTCAATGGGACAGAAGTCTAATTATTTAAATATGTTAGAACATATTACATCTCCAAGGCTGCTTCCTTTATGAGTTTTTCCTCCCCTAAAAAATATCTAATTTAATTGTAAGGAAGGAAGTATATTAAACAGCATTATAACCCTCCAGTAAGCAATACTGATTTTTTTCACAGCTCCCAAGAACTGTGGAAAGATTGTATGGATCCTCACATGAAATTAACATTGTTTGCTTGTTACTAAGAATAGCAAGCAAGAAAACATGGCTCAGAAAGAGGAAAAACATGCAAAAGGGAAGCAAAATATTTTAATTTTTCTCTCTGATGATATTTACCCAAGAAAATTGAAAATAAGGACACATTTGGAACTGCTCAATGTCTCTAAATGATTATTTTTGCCTTATTTTCAATGGGCACTTAGTTTTCAAATTTCTCTGTCTTCCTTCTCACAGTTTAGAGAACACGATTAGTGATCATATCAAAATTCCAGAGAAAAGCTAAATACATTATGAAATACTTGTTGCAGTCCATAATTATGGGGTCGCTTTAACGGTATACTGCTGCACTGAGTACAGCAGACCCTGCAAGCATGACCAGGTCCCATTGGGCCTGTATCAGGGAACGTTGTCAGCACCTGCAGTCATCCTTCCCATGGTGCTCTGAGTCCCACAGTTCTCTCAAGTAACAGAAATAGCTCTTTAGATTGCATTTCTTCATCATAACATATATTAAGTTACATTTTCAATGGAGGCCTAAAAATTCCATTACTTTTGCCCCCTGCCCTCAACTCCCACGCCTCTGGTTAAAAAAAAATGAACACAGATACAATCAAACAAAAAGTCAAAAGACAAAAACTATTGTCACCATTAGGAACTAACATGCAAAAAGGTACTATTTTTCAAATATGAACCACCATTTTTCAACCAGTAAGATTTGTACTTTGGCTAAGGAGTCTCGGTCAGTGGTAGATACTTTCTTGGCATTCATCAAATCCTGGGTTCCATCCCTATTAAGTCATAAAAGAAATGAAGGGGGAAAAAGTCTTTCTCTTCTCAACTCTACCTGTGTGTTAAAAATCTTTCATTAGTTTCTTTTACAATTCATAAAGTATTTGAATAGTATTGGTGCAACATTCTAACATTTTATGAGTGTGTATATATGTCATTATTTATGCACAAAGATGGGTAGGTTGACATATGCCCTCTACTGAGTTGTCATTCTCTTTTCTTAATATAGCATTCTTAGGATGCCTGTTGTTGCTTCCTTAAACAATAGCTCCTAGGAAGGAACATATACAGACATACACAGTACATTCTTACAGATGCTTCCCTCAGCAGGTGGCAGGACCCTCACTTTCTTTGTTTTCTTTATTTCTCCTTCATACTTTTTTGCAGGGAAAAAGGGCCCATTTGAAACAGAGACTTACATGCCAGCTAGCCCAGGCTGCCCTCAACCTAGCTACACAATCGAGAATGACCTCCAACCTATGTTCCATCTGCCTCCACTTCCTGAGTGCTCAGATCACAAGTTTTCACAACCATACGTGGCTTACATTCATTTGCCAAATGATAAAGTTTTACAGAAATGTTCTACTTGTTTTAGGATTAACGTAGTGTTCTATTATGCTGTTTTTAATCACAATCATTCAGCTTTAAACACGCTCACAGGATACACTGAACTGCAAAACTCCACAACACTCAACTAAGAAATACTTCCATGGTTCCGTGAGAAGACAGCCAGAATCAGATGTTGACTTCCAATCATGTCTGTGAAAACTTCCCTTTGTTATTCATTTCCACATTCTATTTCTTCAGAATACACTTGCCCTGGCTTCATTTCTTCCTCGCTTATATAGATGTATATGTGTCTACAGATGTATTTCTACTCTTAACTTTCAGCAAATTTTATTTATATTTATTATCCCAGTAAACAAATAACCATTTATCACAACCAAGTACATTTTATATGCTTAAGAGTCAAATCTTTAAAAGTACGTTGGTTAATTTCCTCTACTTTTGTGTGTTTTTATCTTTTTTGAGACAGGGTTTCTCTGTATGTAGCCCTGGCATGGCTTCATCCAGGTGTCTTCTGGAAGTGCCAAGTATTGTCAATGGAGCTTACAAGACAGGATGCCTGTTTAGCATAGTGTAGGGTAAGGAGGTCTTCATCTGGATTCACAATGCAAAGTACTGAGTTTCGCTCTGGCCTCAGATTCCCTCCAAGTTTGTTTGGGAAAGCTAAAACTGTATAAAGATATAAAAAGAAACCAAAGTTTCTATGATTGATTAATCATCCAGATTTTTATAACTGGCTTATTTCAGAATTTGGATGTCCTAAAGGAATAAAAAAAAAAAAGCAAATCTCATTTTGGAAAATTAACTATCAGAAGTCCAATTGTAAGTGCCAGATTTTAACAAATTCTAAAGAATGTGGAGGTCATCGGCTTGGCTCTTTACAGTATCAAGGACATGCCCCTAGTCGCTGCAGCACATCCATAGTAGACAAAGCCTGAGATCATGGGCTCCTGGTTCAGAGCAGGGAATGTACTGTGTATGTGCCCTTAAGATAATTTGGCACACTGAATGTTTTTAGAACGTGAAACTTGGCCATGATTTGTGGTTTACTGGGACAGCACTGGCCCATCATATTTGAAGCCCAATCACAAGCATCATGACTACTTTCCTCTTCTTTTTACATATATATTCTTTTGTTTATTTATAGATACATTTTCTTTATATCGTCAACATACTGTACCATGATCACAATTTCAAAGGAGTTAGAGATATGTTAGAGGAAAGGAAAACAGGATTATAGTGTCCAGAAGTCCCACAGCTTGTACTTTCTAAAAATCAAACAAATAAAATGATCACCTGGAGCACAAAATATCCCTCCCAGAATTCTAATAGAACCTGTCTATGTTGCTAGTAAGTGGAGATAAACTTACTACTCCCATGCTTTTTTAACCTCAAACCTAGTAAAGATATTTGGCGTTTAGTGTTTCCAAAATCAATATTCTTCAGGCCACTAAAGTGATGAAGATTTTCAGCAGGATTCGTGTCTTTATGCATTGTAGTGCATTTTGGTAATAAAGAACATTGTCAAACTACGTTATTGGTCTATTACAGCATCATCATACACCCACACAACCTAATACAGGCATTTGATTATTGTCTTAGGTGAAATAATGTTCTGACTTCAAATGCAGGTCACCTGGGAATGGCTGAGTCATGACTTCCTGGCGTGTAAAATGCCCAGTGAGAGTTTGTTTTCCGAAAGTACATTTACTTTACAGCCATTATAGTGCAGTTTCGCACACTGCCTAGGTTGGTGCTAACCACTAGCACCTGAGAAATCCAATAAAAGTAATGAGTGCTTCCCAAAAGCTTCCAGAGATACCTGTAAACCCTGCCTAATATTGACACCAAGGCTACATATAAAATGGAAACATTGGAGTCGCAGTTCTGGTAACAACTTGTGGTGTTTGCTCAGCAATCCAATGACCTGTACTTTAGCTAAGTTTAGGTTCCCTTTATATCTAAGATTTTATGCTAAGAAATTGTGAGAACACAGTAAAAGGGAGAGAATACCATGTGTACCTTGCGAGACTGCCCAGAATATTTCAGTCTGTGTGAGTACTCTGAAGCAGGAAAGTTAATAATGTATAGTAGACTTAGATATAGATTCATCCATAATTCTTACATTCTCAAAGGCTGGTACTGTATATAGTTTATGTTGGTGTCATGGCAGGTTTTCAATTATTGGATATAGTATAAAATAAAAAGTCAATAAAGAAAATACTTCTATACATAATAGCACCAAAATGAATAAAGCTCTTAGGAATAATGATATAAAAGGAGAACAAATGTATACGTTAAAACTACAAAACAGTTGGAAGAAAAGTAAAGAGGATTCCAATTATGGGAAAGGAAGGAAAACTCAATAGCTTTGCTATTAGATTGAAAGGGCTAATATTGTCGGGCTGTACATTAGCTTCAAAGTAATATGCAGACTTGAGCAAGCAACTCCTCTTAAAATGAAAGCTTATTTCTTTACAGAAGCATAGCAATCCATAACTTCACGTGAAATTTTAGAAAGCTAGCACAGTCACTGTGGGCTTTACAAGAATAGAACAAAGTAAGAGTCATGCTTTTCACTTTCGAATCTTACTATGAAGCATTGATAATCAAGGCAGCATGTTACTGGCATGAGGTTAGACAGATCAATAGGCTACAATTAGACGTGTAGAAATAAAAGCACATTTATGGGTAGCTGATTTTCTACAAGAGAATGAGGATCAGTCAATGGAACAAGAATCGTCTGCTCAACAAATGGTGATGAGACCAGTAGATATCTCTAGCTAGCTCATGCAAAAAGATGAAGACCCACCTTCAGTCACACAACAGATGACCAAAATGGATCACACACTTAAAAGCTGAACCACATATACAATCTCCCCTTAGAAGAAAACATCTCCAGAGTTACCTATCAAGAAACTTGCATAAAAGATAGGGACCACCTCCAGCTAAATGATATAACAATAACATGCAACATGGGCTCTGAGATACGACTGTGTATGAGAAAAAAAGACACATGGTGTAGGTCCTTCACTCCACAAATCCCTCAAAGGAAGTGTGTAATTACTCTCTACTTCTCTGTTAATCAGAGGTCCAAAGCTCTTTAAATATTTATGGCAAGTTTCCATTTAACTTTATTCTTGGCTCTAAGAATAAGATAGCATTTATCTGTGACTCTATCATGTACATAAATCTAGAACATAGACTGTAGAGTCCTATAACAAGTTCCCTTGAATCATGTTTATCTTTAAATTTATTATAGAGGGCATTTGGGATAAATATCTTCTGGTAAATGGATGAAGGGCTTCCTTTTCCAGTTGTTGAAATTTTACCATATTGTCCAATCAAGAGCATTAGAGTTTTTATGAATCAAGCTGCTGGTAAAATGTATTGTACAAATGGCTCATTGCAGCACTTGTACTTTGAATGTGCCCTTCTTATAGCAGCCTGTTAACTAAAATTAAATTTACTCATGTGTTGTATATTTAAGATGAACCACAACCCTTTTTTTCCATGCCCTGAAGCTTCATACAGGTAAAACCCAATGGCATATTCAATGCTCTGAAATTGTATAAATTTCATTGAAAACATAGATGGAGGTCATAGGAGCTCAAAACCAGCATTCTCATTTATGCCCCTCAGCAGTCCCACTTCTGCTATGCACAAAATATTACAATGATAGAATCTTAAAACTTTAGTTTGATCAAAGTAGACTACTAAGGAAATAAATTTTGCTATTGTTATTGTTTTTCAAAGATTATCATTCATATATATATATATATATATATATATATATATATATAACATCTAGCCAATTTTTTCCTTAACATCAGCAAAAAAAAAAATGTTACTAATGTTTAATCATTTTATGCGCCATTTTACCAAGGCAGGATAAATGGGATCATCATCACCTCCAGTGACAACACACTGATCTCACATTAATTTGATTGAAGGTGGCTTGCCAACATGTCTCACTGTCTCCATTTGAGAGCACTCAAGATAAGAATAACATAGTGATGTTTAACAGATAGGCCTGGTGACACAATAGAACACAACTCATTGAAGAAGTGTAATTATAGTGATTACTTCAGAAAAGAGAGCAGATACATTGATGGGAAGAAGTAAACATTGCCACAATGATGGGAGCCTAGGCCCTTTCTGGTGCAGAGACAGGTAATCTAGACAAAGCCAACCGAGCAATAAGAGCACAGAAAGCTGTCCATCTTAACTGTGAAAGTACTAGAGGTTGCAAAATGCCTTAACCTGATTTCCCAAAGTACTTGAACAAAGGTTCCTTTGTTGTTGGGGGAAATTCAATATACCAAATAGATTAGGCATACAGCTAAATTCTACTTCCAAAATTAAATCTAATCCAGGCACAGGCAATAGGTAAATTTGTCCCTAAGGAGCATAATTTACAAAAAGCTTTTTGAAGCTATTGTTTATTAAGCATGGCATCACACACATATACTACCTGCACTAGAAGGGCAGAGGAAGCAGGATAAGGAGTTCTAGGGCAGTTTCAGATACCCAGTGAGTGTAAACCTCCACGAAATACAAGAGACACTATCTCAAAGCACACACAAATGCACACGCACACCCTGATATAGACACAGATGGATACACACACACTTTCTCAAGTACAACACATATGCATATGCACACACATAGAATCACACATGTGTATGTGTGCACACACACACAAACACACACACAAGTCATATTGTTGCCTCTGAAAAATAAAGAGTGCCAAATTAGTTCTATTTGATAACAACAGAATGAGAACACTCGCAGAGTCAGAGTGGATGCATCTCTGCCAGGAATTATGTGTAGACAGTCCCCCAGTATCATGTGCTAAAGAATTACAACATCACATAAGAAAAGTAGTGAGACCACTCTCCACCAGTGTTTAGATAAGAGATGCAGAAAGAATGAAAAGCAGCGACTGGGAGGACCCCAGAGCCTGCTGACAATAAACCTGGACTTGTTCCCGAAGAAACAAAATCCCAGTCTTACTCACATCCCACCAGTTGGTGAAAGAGGGGGACAAGATCTTAACATCCCTGACTACCAGTTAAGTTAACAGATAAGTTCTGTTAGAACCAAAACTGCATCAAACTCTCTAAAGAGAAAATACTAAATATTAGGTGTATGTTTGCATTGTTAATGTCAAGAATACTTCAAACTCATCTGCATCACCTTCTTTTCTGTTTCATGTTTTCTGCTCTCTTTGAGGTGCTCAGATTCTGTGGCTATGTAAAACATTAGAAAAGTAATAGAAAGGCTTGTGGTGATTTAAATGGGAATGTTCCCCATAGTCTCTGGCATGTGAATATTTGGTCCCCAGTAGGTGGCACTGTTTAGAGAAGCTGAGGTGTTATGACATTGTTGACAGAAGTAGTCACTGGGGGTGGGGAGAGCATTGTGCTTGTGGTTCACCATATGAGCGCTGCCTTTGAGCCATCACTTCACCATCATAGACTCTAACCATTTGGTTAGAGAAAATACACTCAAATAATTTTTTTTTCTATAATTTTCATTGATTGTGGTATTTTATCACAGTACTACAGAAGTAACTAACACACAGCTTGTAAAGGAGCAGTGGAGAATCCAAGATACAAAGAAAAGTGGGAGCCCAAGAAAGGAGGATCCAAGAAGGTGTCATGAGAGGGGAAAAAGAAACAACAGAAAAACAAACAAACCAGCCAACAAAAAAACAACAAAAACAAAGGAGCAGGAAGAAACACAAGACAGACAGACATGCATGCATGCATGAGCACTCACAGGTGCGTGCACAAACACACGCACACACACACATACACACACACACACACACACACAAAATGTGCACACACACTCCCAAAACAAGAACAGAAGATATAAGAATGGTGGAGTTATGAGTGATGTAATTTACGTCAATGAGTCAGGTCTTGTAAAAACTGACTACAAATCCAGCAGTGGAATCTAAACCATCCTGTGCCTACTATAAGCTACAAGAAGTGTCAAGACCATGACAAGTCAAAGAGAACTAAAATATTACTGTAAATTTGCACTTCTTTTTCCTCTTTTATTTTGGCCACACCCAAGACCAGCCTCACTTCAGAATGGAAAGATGGCAAGACAAGGATGACACCTGAGTAGAATCAAACCAATGGCTGTTGTCTACATGGTTGAAAGAGTGAGTCCTCATGTTAAACGATTAGCTGTGCCCTGCCAAAGAAATGTATTATGACTCTTCATTCTATGGGTTTAACGACAATTGAAACATGGAATTCTCCCCTCCAAGTCTCTCTCTCTCTCTCTCTCTCTCCAAGCATGGGGACACACCCCCAAAATAACACATTCACATCATGAGATATCTTTCTCAACTGCATCTCTAGCACAATTTTTGAGATACAGTTTCTCAATGAATCTAGAACTTGCTGTTTGAGCTACCCTGGCTGGCGAGTGTGCCCCCAAGATTTACCTGTCTCTCTCTACATCCAGTGCTGGAGTTACAAGTATGTACCCCATGCCCAGCTTTTTTTAGTGCAGACACTGGGAATCTGAACTCAGGTCTTCATGATTGTGCAACACATACTGTGCCTACTGAGTAATCTCTCAGAGTAAAAAGGAATCCTTTAGATTGAGTTCTCAGAATCATTTGATCCTACATAGAATGAATGTTACAGTATATGGGTACTTTTCTTGAAGGATTATTAGACTAGAATACCAAAAGTTACTTAAAATATTAATGTATGAAAAGACTAATGACAGGACATATATCAAAAATAAGCTACCTTAATAAGTCAGATAAAACTGACTCCATTTACAAAGGTCACCAATCTCTTACTCTCCCTTACCTTGAACACTTGTGATTATAAAATAGTTTCCATCACTTTTCAGTCCTTTGAGTTTACAACATTGTTTTTAGAAAAGGATGAAAATGGTGAATTTCACTTTCAAAGAAGCACGGCCAAATTTAAGACTAAATGTCTTGGATGATTCTGTCATGACACCAAATTCATAGACTTTTTTGTTTCTCAGCAACTCCTATTTAACACCGAACTATATGTAATCTGGGCCAATTCTTAATGGGCTACGCCATGCATCAGCAATGCAGGATCTGTGTTTTACAACTAGACCACAGTCCATTATCTCAAACAGTGATATCTGAAAGTTGTCAGAGATTTTTGTATCCAAATGAAAGTACAATTGAAAAGAAAATTCTATACCACTGAATAGGATCACTGCTAAGAACACCAGGACTGATGAGAGACAACAACAAAAAAAAAGCCACCTAGTTTCTACAATATCCTCCAGTATACCATGCTCCTTATTTAACACTTGTTAACTGAGTCAAAGCCTGTGCTCCGTGTTCTCAGGCTGGATGCAACAGATAATTCAGATAGCTACTTCCCTTCCAGGAGTTCTGACATATTTTTCCTTCCTTTTTCTACTTCTAAATGTCTTGTTTAGGGAGCTTATCTAGGAAGTTTTCCATTGCTGAAAAGAACACGGAGCAGGCCCAACAGAGGGATAAAATTCCTAAAGCTAATGAACAGAGGACTTGTTCCTCTGTGACTTGAGACTGCTAGCGATGAGTCCAGGCACCTCACTGAAAAGACTGGCCAGGACAATCCAGGTAGTACATAAGTCCTATGGTCTCTGCGGCCTCAGCCTCTGCCCTGGGGACCGTTGACCTGCTCATAGGCAATGCACACTGTCCTGAAAAAAATGATGCTCTTTTTCTTTATGCTAGTTGGTTTGGGAGTCATCCATTAAACAGCATGGATTACCAGAATTCAAGCCAAAGATTAAAAAGGGTATGAATAGCAAATTTACATGAGGAATTCAGAAGAAGATAGAACACAAGTAACTGGACCTTATCCCAGTTGAGCATGAAAGAAAATCATTTATTAAGTACTAATTTTCCCATCGCTTATCTCATGAAACCACAGTGCTACCCTGGTAAAAGGAGTTTGAGGAACATTATAGCCTGCAGTCACATAGCTAGGAAGTAGAAGAGGCAGATCTTGAAGACAAATTTGATTTCACTGTCCAGATATACTTACTCTGTTACATGAGGCAAGCTGAGGTGAGGGGAAGTGGAGGCAGGATGGCAAGGGGACCGGAGATTAAATAATTTGCGGTGAAAACATTGTTTCATGGTAAAGGTGATGTTCTTAATGCTAATTAGGGTTACTGATGTATTAATTTTAAAGTAAGATAAAAGGAACCCCTGTTATTAAACAATGAAATATATATATATGTATATATACATGTGTGTGTGTATAAATGTATTATATACATATGTTATATTAGATAGTATTTGTGTATTTTAAATTCTTCTGTATGATTTTTTTATCCTGTCTATTTCATATTTTGTCTTTCTTGCTGGTAGCCAAGTCTTGTTTCTAGAAGGCCTAAAAAACTGGTCAACCAAGCTAGAAAAGTTCTATAGCCTTTGTAAAAGGAAAAAAAAGTTGATCTGAGGGTAAGGACTGTAAGGTTTTTCTATGAGTAAAGTGCACAGGCTTTAGAAAGGAGGGAGGTGGTCTGCAAAATAAAAATTCATGTTTGGGTGCCTAGTTCCATCGGATAGGTAAATAGCAGATTACAAAATTTTGGGTTTTATTGTCTACCAATATGTGACTTGATTTTTTGTTATTTCAACATAGGAACTATGGAGATATTTTTGCCCTATAAAACAAACTGTTCAGGACAGTCTATTGATTTTTTTATGTTGGGCTCAGTGGAGACCAAGACAATATCATCCCCTAAAAGGACTTACAAATATTGTAGTTAATTATATTTTGGTAAAGAATAAAAATGCCATTTGTTTCTTTGCCACTTTTTAATTGATGGTAGGAGTTTGACATTGTTTCAAAACAAAAATGTCTTGTGTTCAAAAACTGGTAATTTGGGAAATTTACCATGGTTGCAGAAGGGTGACAAAGTTAGGAGATTGCTGACAAAAGGTACCCTAAAGGGTCTGCCAATTTTTTTTTTTTTTATGTTCTGTATGCAAACAGAGCTTTCAAAGTCAGAGCTAACATTTGCTAAAGAAAGGGTATACCATTGGCACTCATCTGGTGAAAACTGGTCTCCAACAGCTACTAACAATATTGTTACTCAATTCTTTCTGGTCTGGTTGATAAAAAGGCTTCTGATAGTTAATTTCTTATAGTGTAGGCAAACAGACCGATGATGTGCAATGATAGATCATGTTATCATTAATGGTAATTCATTCCAGGAGCTAGAGACAACCAGGAGTTTCTAAAACGCCAATTTAAAAGTACTTAATCCAAGAAAAACATACACCTTGTGATATATACTTCCTTAAAGAGAACTCAAGCTACTCATTGAGCAAACTCAGTTATTCTTCACAGACACCCACAATTACTACTCTCAAGCTTCCAGTTAAGCAGTTCAGATCACCTAAAACTTTGTAATGATTACTTGGCTGTGTTTTAACAGAGGTCATCTTCCACCCTACCGCCCAATTCAAAGCTCATGTCTCATTTATAGCACATAGCTTGGTGTCCTTTGCAAAGAACACCAATCAAGATACAAAATAACATTTTAGCAAATAATCTTGTCACAAATTCCATTACATGGTAAAAGCTAAATAAAAATAACAGCTTTTCTGCCTATATTTAAAAATTTAGATCACTTAGTGTCAGGCAATTCAGAGAAGAGGATTCAAAAAAGCAAAGAGGACGGCAGGAACATACCCATTAGCGAACAGGCTGCCACCAAATAAAAAGGGTTTAGAACACTCACTGAAAATTAGAACATTGCTTAGGAATAGGATTTCCCCCTATACAATTGTAACAAAGCTTTTTGTCTACAAAATAAGATATCTTGACTGTTCTCAAGTTACGTATATGTAAATATATTCATCCAAACATGAGCAGCTGCATAGTATCTCAGCTTAAACATTTACATAGTAAAAATATACCTGTTTACGTTAATTAGTATATATTCTGCTTAAGAAATTCACGTAATGTGGCTTGCTTAAGAAAAAAATGAAAATAAAGTATGAAACTTTACTTTCGCATACCTGTGCCCCATTTCTCTGTGTGCGGAGTACATCTTATTTGTTCCCAGTTATAGAAAGTCTGTCAGTTTCAGACACATTGCTCTTTAGAGGTTTGAAAATGGAAATTTGGAAAAACAAAGTAGCAAATACCAGTATGTACAGGACTCGGCCAATTACAATATTTCAAAAGAATACTACGTGAGTTGGCCTTTGACCTAAATATTTTAATTACATATTCTTGCTCTGACACATTATTTTTATTAGATGCTCACATTAAATGAACCCACTTGATTTGAAGAGAGGTTTATGGAAAATAAGCAAAGGCAACCATTCTATGATATGCTTAAATGTATTAAATAGTTATACAAATAAATGGCCTCAAAAAAATTTAAAAAAAAAAACAGTAAAGACACAAACTCATTCAAAGACATCCTCTAACGACATTGCACAGCAACCTAGCTCTAGGAAACGCCTCTTATTCCACTGCAGGACAGCTTCTGGAAGCCTGAAGGTGAAGACAACTGTTTCAAATGCTCACTTAATCCCATGCTGTCTTTCAATCCATGTTTAACGTTTGTCTTTACCCATACAATGCATCGTGATTTTAATCAAGAGATATTTTGGAGCCAGATCTTAGATTCCAAACTTTGACCTCACTACTATTTATCTTCTGACTTCTGTCGATTTAATTCATCTCTCTGGCCCAGAATTCTACCATCTGCAAAAGTACCTACCACCCTATAGATTGTTTTTGAAGGTCAAGTAAGCTAATATTTGTAATGCATTTAGTACAACACCCAGCACATGGTAAGCACTCAATATGTATCAAAGATTCTACCACAGGTTCTAGGAAGTTCTGTGTGCTTTCTCTTTCTGTTAAAATGTCACCTTACTCTCAGATAAAAAAAAAAAAAGAAAAGAAAAGAAAAAACAGCCTAAAAGAAGAAAAGAAAAGAAAAATCTGTTGTTTTAATATCAAACCAAAGAGATATTTTGCTTTATTTGAATTTTCATCTCTCATTGCTTATGTTAAAAACAAAATTGTGATTATATAGCATCATTTTTTTCTAGAATCAGATACTAGTTATAGTTTACTTGTGATTTATTGATTACAAGACATTAGTATTAATATTTCAAAATATGATTGGCTAATGTTTTGTGTCAGAATGTTATCTATTTAAAGTTCTAAATTTTAAAATATTTATATGATCTCAATCTAGCCAAGGTATTTCAAACCCTTCATCAATTAAGCCCTATGTGTGTTACCAAAGTGTAAAGGGGGTGGGAGGGATTGTGGCTACATAAATGTAATTATTTTGCTAGAGTTCAAATACACTTTCAGATAATTTTTGCCTGCTTCTCGTATTTTAACAATAGCAAAGAACACTGGAATTTTTTTTTCATGGTTCTTGTCTAACATCAGCCAAATAATCCCTGATTATGGACTTAGGTTTGCATAAATGTCTGTCAAGCCAGAGCCAAGTATTGATAGGAATAGAAGAAAAATCTGAACAGTGCAGTGCTCAAGGGGGCTCACTCTGAATAGGCAAGGCACTTGACCCTGGAATAATCTTGAGGATTTAGAGAGAGACAGAAAAGAGGAGCTTTCCTGTAGAGCTTCATTAGTAGATCCTCTTCCTCCTCTCCATCCTGACTTCAAACCCTTTGTAGAACTACTACAGTGATGGTTAGTCTGAACCCTGCATAATTATTTATATTTGAAAGCATATTTATCAAAATGATCAAAAGTGTCTTTTACACTCTAATTGTTTACAGGCAACGAGAACCTAATGACTTGGTGTGAAGTTTGGGATGGTGCTAGGTACTCTCGAATTAAAAGAATTCCATTATTAATGAAGATGCTAACATAGTAGTCAGGATTCCATGCACCCTCAAAAGCATCAGTAGTCTATTTTACTGTTTTTTTTTTTTAAATAGGTCCTTAAAATGAAAAAAAAAGGAAAAGGTAAGTGTGGATATTTTATGAATTCACTAGTAGTTGTATATGCGTTCAAACTTGACAAACAGCATGGGTTTGGATGTGGTTGATAGCTCACATGGTTCCCCATCATGCCTTCAGTGAAGCTCTTCTTTATGTCAGCTACCAGAGATTAAAAACATAAACAAAAAAATTTAAAAAGTAAAGAAAATCCGATGATAGAGACAAGATACAAGTTCACACACTGTCAAATTATTTCTAGATTCTGTAATCAAAGGTTTAGCCAGAAGAAGACAATAACATGCATTGGGTTTTCAGTTGACAAACCAGAGACACATTTGGAAACATCACACAAGCCAAACCCACTCCGCACTCTTAGTCTCTACCAGTGTTCTGACCAATAGCCTTTGTCACTAATTGTTTCTTTACATTGCACTGAGAAAATAACCACATCTCTATAATTCATTAGTTAAAAAGCCATTTTGATATGCTGTATTGGAAAACAGGATAGGTTCCAGAGCCTTGAGACTGACGCTCTTTCTTCCACAAATATCTCAGTGACTCAGAGACAAAAGTGTTCTTTAATTGTCAATGATCAGAATACCTTCTATAATGTAACAGCCACGACGCCACACAAAACCCCATGTCCAGACCTCCGTTTGCAAAGACAAGTCCCCTTCTCAGGGGCAGGAAAGGCATTTTGGGTTTCACTAATATCCTGGAGGTACTTACAGCATAAGTGGCCTGAGCTAAGGACTGCTTCTTTCTTCAAGAAAACTACTGCTACTTTCGTTTGCAAGGAGTCCTTTAGTCATCCATATTGGATCAAGGTGGAGAACACTATTTTGACTCACATGACTCAGATTAGGCTTAAGCAGAGTTCTTTTTGCAAGTCATCAAGCACATCACTAGCCTTGGCAAGCAAACATCTCCCAAGTCTGTTGGTGTACAAAGTAAATAACTTCATTACCTCCTGAAGATACCACTCCACAGCTGCTGACTTTTAACCCCTAGAGATATCAACTTGGAGACAGAGACAGTTTTAACTTTATTCTTGATACTGACACATGATTACCATATACTACTGTTCATTAGCTGTCAAGAGTCACAAATAGCCAGAGCTTTCAGATGAGTGTTATGACATGACGAACCAGACTGGAAGTGAAACTTCTGCTTGCAATACAATCAGGAGAGAAAACAAAAACAAAAACAACCCCCCCCCCAAAAAAACAGGAAAGGAACCCATAAAAGAATAAAACTGAAAAGTTTGCAGGTCCGCTCAGAGTAGTTCGGTTTTAGAGCAAATCCTTAGTTGTAGTTAACAAAGTCAGGCTCCAATCCTGTAGGGGTTCCTCAGGCTAAATTTCTGTTGTGCGCCATGCCTGAATAGAATAGGCTGTCTCCACCTCCCCAATGAGAAAAACTGGGGCACGAGGTATGGCAAGCATGTTTTGGTTCGAAATCTACTGAGGTGTCAGAAGCTAAACTACAAAATCATTAAAATTGCTTCTGTTGGGCATTATTTCCGTCTCTTTCATCAATAAGGAAGCAGGCAGGCCCTCTGTACTATTTCACAGGGTAGAGATGCTTGCTGGAGCTAGATTGTCAAGCGCTGCTTTTTAAAATAGCAGTGCCCTTATCATAGTAAAACTGGCCTGCTGAGTCCAAAGGGAAGTTGGCCTCATCTGCCTTCAGAGCCTAAGATGAATTTAAAATGTAAAGGTACTTGGCGTGATTCCAGCTGTTGCCTACTACAGATACTTTTAATATCTACTCTTTATTGATCTGAAGGTATATGGATAAGCAGATATATGCTGTAAATGGAAAATAGAAAGCCATCTTTAAAAGTCCAATAGACTGAAAGCAAACAATAAGAAACCTGTATTTTTCTTTTGTCTAGTCACAGAATCTGACTTTTACTGGACCCCACTCCAGCAGGGAAGAGAAAACACACAAATGGTTGGCAAAGGCACCTCTCATTCCTTATGATGATGAAGGGAGAGAAACTTCTAGAAAGAAGAAATAGTCCTCATAAAGACAGAATATAAAATCTAGTTTCATGTGGAGTCTGCTTTTCTCTTAATCCACAACATTTTATTCATTCCAGTTGGAAGCCACCCTAGAACTCTATTGTAACAGACTTCATTACTTTCAACACATCTAATTAGCAGAGATAACACAAATCATTCTTGAAGTAGGAAAATACTGGCCTGAAAACAGACAGTAATAACTTTCAATGAAAAATAGTGATGAAAATGCATAGAGTGTGTCATAGGAGATATTCTCTTATAGCTTGGGAAGAGGTTAAGGATCAGAATGGCAGACACACACACACACACACACACACACGTGCATGGAGAGAGAGAGAGAGAGAGAGAGAGAGAGAGAGAGAGAGAGAGAGAGAGAGAGAGAGAGAGAGAGAACAGACAGACACAGACATAGGTACACAGAAGCCCAGAGACAGAGACTGAAAGAGAGACTTACTGAGACATGGAAAATGAATCTGATAGATTCTTGGGTGAAGCTGAAAACCCCCAAAATTCTATAGCAGTCAAATGAGACACAGAATGTTGCTAATTAACAGAAGCCTGCATGTGACCAAATGAAATCGACTAAGTCAAACACTGTGGCGAAGAGGGAAGGAGAGTCCCGTAGGCATTTTAAGAAAGAAGAGCCCAAGGAAAATCGTTCATACCTAACGAAAAGATTTCACAAATATGCAAAGGATAGGGGAGTCAGATTGTATTCAACGGAAGATTCTGAAAATGATATATGTACACAGGATAATCTCGTGATTGGAAGCTTAGGGATGAAGTGTCAACTGTCATTCAGTCTGAGCTTCCTAGGTTTAGTACAAAGGCACTTGCTGAGAGAGCTGTAGCAACATTTACCTCTTCTAGTGGTTTTTATACAAGTAAGGTAAAGAAAGAGAGAGATGGACTGGAAATCATCAGCATTAGAAATTCCCCCCAAATAATCGCAGTACTCTCTCTTAGAAGGAATAAGTGTGTCCTCTGCTGAATAGATAGACACACCTGGGATAGTCTCAGGGAGGACGTTGCTAGTGGTATTAGATTTTGTCTTTTCTTAATAAGTAGCAGCAGTCCTTAGGCATCTCATAGTTCTGTCTGCAGAAAGTTCACCTCTATGGAGAGGATCGAGTGCTAAGACCCAGCAGGTCAATCCAAAGGGTCTGGTCTCGAGGGCACGTGGGTATAGTGAAGTTATTAACAGATCTTCTTAGGAAATCGCTTCCCATATTTCCTGTCTCAAGTCCTCAGATACCATCAGAGAAGAGAGTGAAGAAATACTTGCTACAAGCATCAATTCTTTCACACTTGATTACGTTGTTCTGTGTGTCCTTGAGCCAGCAAGTCTCAGTGGCCAACATATTTCACAGCAGGGAAGGAATCAAAACAGCCTAGCTACAGAGCCGCAAAGAACTTCCACCCCCTGGGTCCAATGGTTTAACTTCATTATTTTTTTTCCTGTTTGGACTAGTCACATATTCTGTGATGATTACAAAAACATAATCTTTAAAAAACAATAATATATAATTTGCTCAGGTTGACACTTGGGAGACAAACTAGGAAACAAGGGAATGAAAATGATAATCACACAAAACAAGAAATATTTAGAGGAAGTGCTACCATTCACAATGATTTGAGATAAGTTAATATATTTATCTCTCAATTGCCACCTAAGATACTAAGAAATGTTGCCCTCAGAAATACCCAAAGCATTCTTTACATATACTACCAAAAATATTCCCATATGCAGAAGAAACCCTATACCCTGCTGTGGTGGAAGTGGGATTAGACATTCCTATTGAGACAGCATCCTTGGGAAATCAGCTTGACCATCCCAGGATACTGACTGAATCCCAGCATCCGACTCACTGAAAACCCATTCCTCAGTTAACACAGAAGAGAATCACAGCATGGTTTGCAAGAATCCTGATTGATACTACGAAGAGCCAAAAATCCAGTAGCTTCTGGGAAAGGAGAGGCTAAGCAGTCAAAGCCTTTGTGGCGATGATAATTATATACTCATTGTTCAGTATCCCAAATCCAATGGGCTCTTCTTGTTTTCCCTAAACTAGCTGAGATTGTGTTCTTGCAGCCTCTGGGATTTATCATAGTGTAGACAATACTAAGACTCAAATTTTAGTCATGGCATTTAAAAACTAAGAAGAAAATAAATATCAGTAGGCATAAATGCAGCTCTGGTGTACTAATGGGAAGAAAATTTCCAATAAAGCAGAAAGGAAATGTAACACGCCTTCAAAAAGGATTACAGAAAAATTGACTTGTCGCAAATTTTAATCTGATTATGTGAAAAGAATCAACTCCCTCTTCGGAGATTTATCGGTTCTCTTAAGAACTCTGAGTAGTCTAAATGGTTCTTTGGTGCCATATTATTCTAAATGTTCATAAAAGCATTCATTGCAGCACAATGAAATTCGAGCAGGAATGAATTGATGCGCAGGTTGGCTCAGTCCCTTCTCACTGACGGTATCTGATCTCATAGGTCAAGGATGTGCTGAGGAGTCAGCATACATTCCAGTGCAAGGAAATCACTGCAGTAGAGAAATATTTATGGAAGTGCTGACAACATATCAATTAATAATGCCTGCAAGATACAGAGAATATTCAGTTCTTCATAAGTTGAGAAAGAGCCAAGTCAAGCTAAACTAAATTTCATGCAGTATTCACATCACAGTGAATTGACCCAGTGAAAATTCTTACTTCTAGTGGACTGGCTAGTCAGTCTGACTTATGATTTTGCCAGGAGCCTGAGTAACAAAAGCAGATATCAAAATTGGGCCTCTGGTGTGGTGCCATTCATGGGAACCAGGAAAATAGGGAAAGGGACACAAAAGGAATTGACATGCTATTGGTAAAGGGGGCCCTCTGAAGTTGGATAGAACAGGAGAGAGAAGGGTGAAAACTAAGTTCCACATGAATTAGTTTCTCCTCTTTATCTTTTTCTTGGTTTGAATATGTATTCATATATATCTCCAACTTTAACAAGATTTTTTAAAAAAGATTTATTGATTTTTATTCTCTATGTATCAGTGTTTGCCTACATGTATGTATGTGCTGCCTGTGTGTGCCTGCTTCCTGAGGAGGTCAGAAGAGGTTATCAGATCCCTTGGAACCTATGAAACAGACAATTGTGAACTGCCATGTGGGTGCTAGAATGCAAATCTGGGACTTCTGCAAGACCAGCAAGTGCTCTTAAACTCTGAGCCATCTCTCTTGCTGAGAGAACAATGTGTACACAAATTCATGACCATCAGGCAGGAGGAAGGGTGGGGGGTGAGGGAAAGGTAAATGAGTGAGTTTTGCTTCCTGTGATAAAATAGCCTGTGACTTGGAAAATCCTCCATTCTTGATAATCACCACATACTTCTCATCCAAAGAGCAGGTGACATTACACAAAGACACACATGCGTCTGCATGCGCTAGAGGCCGCCGAGGTATAACTTGGTGAAAAAGGGACCAGGCCTTACTAACTAAAGGAATATTTCTCCAGGGCAGTGTATTTATTAAATGGACTTCTAACTCCAATAAGGTTTTTATAATGGCAAGTGTTGCCCCCTTGAAAACAGTAGCAGTAAAACCAGAAGAGGGCTCTTGAATTACCTTCCTTTGTACATTCTCAATCAGCTAGGCACACACTGTTCCCCCCTGCACTGTTCTTCAAACTAAATAGATTCTGAGTGTTTTCCTATATCTCCATAGGTCCACATTTCTAGAATGTTCAAGAAAAACTATGATATGAAATCCAGTTATATGATTCATTTAAACTTTTACAGGCAGAAAAATCTCATGGAACCACTGATTTATTAATCATAGATATTCTTGCAAAGCAATCTAAATTCCCACAGAATTATTCATATGGACGCTCAATATCAAAACATTATTTCTTGTCATTTTGGTCCTTTGTTTACACCCCTTGAAATCTATCAGGAGGCCAAACAAATTCAACTTAGATCCCTAGTGTGGCCCCCAGCAAACCTGGACAAGCTTAGCTGTCTCCCCAGGTCTAAAAATTAAGCTCTGTAAGTCAACCCCGTAACTACAAAATGCAACAGGCCACAGATTTCTGCAGGAATGCGCTTACTATTTCTTGTCAGTTCAATGCTTCGATTATGTGAGCTCTGAGATTGCATCACGCTCACAGGCCAGTGGCTGTTAATTCAGAAGCAACCTGGAAACAAACTGAAACCAGCCCTCTCTATCTCAAGTGACCAGCTCCTATGTGGAAGCTGTTCCCCAATGGGCTGGCAAAATGCACTGTAGATTTGTATAGTAATTCAGAAGATAATTGATTATTTGCCAAGAGATTGTTGAGAGTTGCCACTTATTATTATTTTTCGGAGCTACTCCAGGGACATGCTTCCAATTTCACAGTGTTTTGCACATTGTGGACACTGGTGTTTCATTTCTTGCAGGAGAATGCACTGCTTTCTCTCTACTGAGCCTATGCTGGTGGCTTAGGGCAAGCCAGGAGCTGTGCACTGAGAGAAAATGCCTTCACTCACATTTGCATAGCTGAAGGTCTTGGAAGGAAATTAAGGGAAAGCCATTCTACCAGTAACATAAGGGGGAAGCCTTTGTGTCTCCCAGCTTCAGCTTGTCTGAAAAATGATAAACATCCTTCAAGACATTGAGCTTTAATCGTTTATGAATTACGTTTCTTTATTTTCCTGTTGAAATACAAGTTTCTAAGAGAGTCAAGGAAGATTTTTGTCAGGAAACAGTTGTTTTCCTCCTACAGACTAACATTCCTGCAGGCAACGCAGCAAATGAACCAATATGAATGTTTCCTTCAAAACACAGGAATCTTTTATCTATTTAGGAACAGATCACACAATATAACATGCTGAACTATTTCTATTAAGCCCAAAGATGACAAAAAAATTGAAAAGAACAAATCCATTATAAAGAATTCATATCGGCTGCTTTGTGAGCAATCCATAATACACCATATTGTGCAAACTATAGGAGATGATGACCCAACAATACAGAATGTAGAGAGGGCTTTTGACAACAGAAAAGCATAAGAGAGAGCATCATTTAATGCAGACTGAAAAAAAAATGATCCCGGATTCTTTTTCCTCCTTTATTTGTTGTATCACTTTGTAAAATCTCTCTATGCCCTGCTCTCTTCATCAGAAAGATGAGACCTATGGTTTTACTTTTATAAAGTGCTTTAGGATTTAGGGGAGCCCAGAATGCATTATATGATGAAAGTCACCATGGTGCATATCACATGACTGAGGCAGAAAAGGATCCAGGACCCTAAATCAAAACATGAATCAGCAATGAGCACTCATTTTGTTTGTCTAAAACCCTAGGATGTGCAAATCTAAGTGAGAATTGCAGCTGACCCTCTTGCTTTACAATCATTTTACTCTGCTTCTGGTTTTGAAATCTGGGTTTAATGGAAAGAATATGAATGCAGGAAAGAGTAAGGGCTGGGTTGTCTCCCAAGGAAAGATCAAGTCACTATAGAATGTTACCAAGAGGTGGATTAACTCATGCCAACTCCCCCAAAGGACCCCAATCAGAAGGCACTGTCTTTTGTCCTCTCCCTTACCCAAGCCTACTCCGATGCTGTATAATTTTATACACTGAGGGAGGAGTCAACAAAAGAGGAACTGTCTCCTCTAATTGCCCAAAGTTACACGGCTTTTATACAACAGAAGAACCAGAACCAGGGAACTATGGGCTGTATGTTCAGTGATAGGTCAAAATTAATTAGTACAAATTAGGGATTCTAGGTTCAGTGACTATTCCAGAATTAATTTACTGCTCCATTGCCAGCAAACCCTTAAAACCATCGCCTCTGCTGACTCAGATGAATGAGGAGTAAGGGATAAGTTTGAATTACCTACCTCCTCCCAAGACCTAGAATTCTATCATTCTTTGTGTCCATACATAAAGACCTGGGACCTGGAATACAAGATACATTTGGAAAGGTTAAAAGTATGAAGGTAATTTTGAAGATAAAGCAAGCCTGGCACCAGGATGGCTGAATTTATTATAAAACAACTCATAGAACAGTTAGTGGAAAAACCATAGGCCATTCTGATAGTTCATATTGCATTGAAGTATTATGAATGACCCAAATTGACTCTGAAACAAAATCCATTCAAAACCAGGCAAAAAATGAAATGGAATAAAACTCATAAACCAAAAACAAACCATGGATTCTTAAACACAGTGGCTTAGTAGACAAACTCCCTCAATACACAATCTGTTTATCAACTGACTGTCACACACTATGAACCTGTTCTTCCTTCTGCATCCTCTATTTTTGGTTAGAGTTACCCCAGAGGCCCAATGTCCAGAAATAGCAAGCCTGGCATTATTCTTTCTGATCCATCCACATGCTAGACCGTATCTCATTCACACAGACTCTATAATACAACTAAGTTCCCCTCTGACTTCGTTTCCTACTGTATATTCTTTCGTTTAGGCCCATGTTTACATCATTCAAGTTTTCATCGTTGCTTTTCCCATTGGCTCCCAACTCATCTCCATATCTTTAAGTCAAAACATCTTTCTAAACTAAAAACACAAACCGTTTTTCACCTGTAAAGCAACTACACAATTATTAGTCTTCCCAGAACAGATGGTCTAAGCTTCCTAATGGCAAACAGCAGGGTCTTACCGCCCATCTTTTCAGCTCATATCTTTTCTTTCTCCACTCACATTCTACACTCCTGAAAGAACAAATATTTGCAGATATTCCCGAGGTACTGCACACCACTGTGCCTTGACATATGTTAGTATCTCCCTCTGAAAATCCCTGTTACTTTCCTAGTGTTTACCTGGAAAATCCCATTCATCTTTTAAAGCCCAAGTAAATCTTGAATCCACTAAGTTTCCCCCAACTCCACATTCCCCTTAGAGTGAATCATAGCCTCGTCTGTTGTTGAGTGCACGATATACTTAATTGTTTATTTACCTTCTCCCATTTCAAGACTGTGATCATTTGAGAGCAGGATGTGCACTTTAATCATCTCTCCATGTCGAGCACAGATCCCAGAAGATAGAAGGTCCTTGATATGTGTTTATGATTATGAATGGCTGGATAAACAATCAAGCAGCACTCCATGGACTTAACACTGATTTTATTCAAACTCTCACACAATTCAAGGAAAGAGCCACAATACTAAACCAAGCAAAACCACAAAACCTTTTGCACATAACACACAAGGAAAGTATCTGATACAGATAAGATTTGTTCTGTTCCAAAAATTAGACAGAGATGGTGAAACAGTAAGTGGACTGGGTATCTGCATAGCTCCAATGGTCAGAAAGGGCTTCTCCCCACCAGTTAGTGACAGATACTGAATGGTTGCTGCTATAATGGATTAACAGAAGCTCACCCTGACTGGCAAGTATCCTCTGAGAAAGCTTGGCAATTTCTTGTTCCCCAAAGCAAGTATCAGTGTTATAAACTGGGTAGCAAGAGTCTGGAGAAATTATGTATGTGTAGAAAAAGGTTCAGTTATTCAATGGTCTCTTCATTTTAAAAGCACCAGATGGACATCTAAGCAAAGCAAATACACAGTCAGGTTTAGGATATAACTAATTTGAGAGGGAAAAAAATCACGAGTAGATGTATTTAAAGATGTCCTGTGGTTGAGTGAAAGCCGTAAAGAACGTGCAGAATGATCGAACCTTGGGAGGCAATGCTGGCAAGCTTGGTGGCGACAGGACAACTGGAAACATCTGTCCTGTCAGTCTATGGAAAACTAAAACTAAAAACAGAAAGTGCCAGGAGATCACAGTGAACTGATCACCAAACCTAAAATGACAATGCTCATGGAGGAGGAGGCAACAGTCAACGTCCCTGACCTTTGCCTACAGCTTCTGTAAGATAAAATGTTCCTCTTCTCGAACAGCTCTCCCTGGACCACAACCACTGTGATCCCTGACACAGCAACGAAAGCCGTGAAACCTGGACTTAACTTCAATCCTTGATCTTCCTTAGAGATGAGTCTATGCTAATGAAGATGTTTTTTCACCTAAACGAAGCAAAATTTAGAAGATATCAGGGTGTATTTCAGAAGAACTTCCTAATGGCATAGTTCACAGATTAACAAATATAATGTCTAGTAATTTAAGGAAAAGAGGTCGTCTTCTCTTTATATATTTCAGTTTGGGTTTTGGGAACAGACATGGGCACTTATGCTTGCGGCCGTTATGATGTTGATTTTTAGACAGAGTTCACTCGCTCCACCTGCTTTGAGTCTTACTCAACTTAGTCTCTCCTTTTACATGTTTACATTTTGATGCTGAAAAAAAATAAGCCTGACAAAACCACTCAAAAATGTATATCCAAATCCCTAACAGCATCTAAGCATCTGCTTCAGTCTTCAGCAACCTAGAAATAAGTAGGCATGTCGATCATTATAATGATGTCCATGGATAGCTACCCTCTCATACAAGTATGAAATATGCATTTGACTCTATACATGTTATCATCTGAATGAAGCTCTAATTGTTATATTTATGGGTTGGAAAGAAGTCCACTTTAAAATTTGTAGATTGAAGGTAAAATGAAATGGGGCATTCTATAATCAAACTGTCACTCAAAGCATAGCTGAATTAAACCCCTTTTCTTTACTTTTTTCTTTCATCCTTCCTTCTTATTTCCTTTCTTTCTTTTACAAACTTTGTATCTCAGATTATTCTGTCAATCTTACAAAGAGTTATAAAAGACTTAACAAATTGTACACTGCTGTGCAAATACCCAAGAAAACTACTATGTACATCATGATGCCTACCTCCTCTTCCTTTGTGACAAAGACATTTCTTTTTTCTCCCTAATTGCTGAGGACACCTATGATTAGCTTAAGCTCAACACTTACACTACTATTATATAAGGAAGTATTTATATTCACTTTGAGAGAGAATATTACCATGTAGTCAAAGCTGCTCTTAACCTCTCCATGTAGTCCAGGCTGGCCTGCAATTCACGGCAATTATCTTGCTCCTACCTCCCATGTGTGTGCAAGTGCATCTGGCAGGATACTCATTCTGACAGAAGCAAAAGCTGTTCAGTTGTGGTGGGTGCATGTGCATGGGCTTTCATGTGTAGGTGTGTGTACCTGTGTGTATAAATATGGGAACCTGTGCTATGACAAATGTATGAAGTTAGAGGGCAACCTTGGTATGTGGGATCTAATGACACACCTTGTTTGAGGCAAGGTGTATTTCTACTGAGTATCCCTAGCAAGCTGATTTGTGACCATCCAGACATTTCCCTGTGCTCCAGTGGGAGTGCTGAAACTCTAGTTCATTTGAATTTTACATGGGTTTGGAGTAGCTGACTTGGGTTTTTTACACCAGCATAGCAAGCATTTAGATTTACCAAGTCATCTCCATAGCCTAGTGTTCAAATACTTTATGGAGGATAAGAAGTTCTAAAACTGTGAGTAAATAGCTCATGACTGGTGTTTGTCTAATTATGTAAAAAAAGATGTCCAAGATGATAATTCTGGTGGACAGCAGAGTTTAGCCTTAACAAAACTAGAGTGATTTGCTTGGGTACACCACAATAATTTTATAATGATACTAAAATAAATGTGATTCCTTTTTAATTTTTTTCTGCCACAACAAATCATGTCAAATGCTAACAAGATAAAATGTTATTCCTGCCACACACAATGGGACTTGTGATTTTTGTGGAAATCATAGAGTAAAAAGTGTCTTTAAAATGGATATTCATTCTTTAGAATTAAAAAAAAAAACAGAAATGTAACAGCATAGAAGCCCATGCCAAAAAGTTAAAAATAATTACCCAATTACCATTACTCCTAAGTGTATATAGTACACTATTGTCACCAAATAAATCACACTGAGAGCTGCGCACACACAGCTTCGGAGTCGAGGCCTGCCTATTTGTATTTAAATTGCCTCATATTCAATTTTAATTGCTTTATATGTCTCTCTTCTCTCATTGTTATTTAGCTTATTGATAAAATGTAAGTGCCTAGTTTTTAAAATTTGTCCATAATCTTTTATTATGCATTAAGTAATTTCAGCTACTTACTACCTTCCCCCAGTTACAGTAAACATGTGATCTGATATGTGTGCAAAAGATATGTGTGCATGATACAGTAAAACAAATATGGAAAACAAGGACTACTTCTGGCTTTTTGCACACGCCTTTATGATAAGATGGTCTGTTTATTTTTCAGCAATCCTTTTTAACAGATGTAATTGGGTTATTTTAGGAACATGATTAGTTCATCAATAATACTTAACCAACCATAACATCAAGATCAGCCTGGAATGGGAATGGCTATAGAATGCGATGACTCACACCATCTATTCTGCTGGAAGGACTGGCAAGCATCATTTTACCATTTTATAAGACAGGAGACTGGTTTGTGATTACTTCGGATGCAATGCACCCAGTCGCTCTGGGTGCTCCAGACATATCGTGTGAACTCTACTAACTGGCATGATCCATTTCTCTGCCCCTCGGCCACTGGCAGATATCCAGTGTGAAGTGCAGTTAGATGGAATCATGAATAGGACACAACAGAGGAAGAGGGACCATGGGTAGAAAAGAATCAGCTTTCATAGTGGACTGTGCCTTGAAAAAAAAACCTGGAGTTTCCAAGGCTTCCTGCAGGAGAGCAGGCAGTATCACCAGATGTTTTACATGCAATATGGTGGCTATACAAGAAAAAGGACTGTTGCCAACAAAATACTTTCCAAACAGTGGGAAGCAGGTATACAGTGATCTCAAAGATCCACAGTTTATACATCCTGAGACAAACTGTATATAGCTTACCGCATGTATACATTCTGTCTGTGAATGGTAGGCACACAATTAACTGAAAGGGAACTGCTAGCATTGGCCAAATGGTTTCAAAAGTTGATCAGCCAACAATCATTTTCAAGGAAATAGCCAAAAACCAGAATTGCACTAACTCACATTTACATCATTGGGAAGGGCAATATATATATATATATATATATATATATATATATATATATAAAAAAAACACTTAAACAACCATAAATGTGTTACTTTAGAGAATTAGTCCCTACTTCTGATTCACACTAAAGAGCATGAGCTGGTATCAATTAATAATGTAGGTAAAAGTTGACATGAAAAGGGCATGAAACATGCTCATATTAATTCCGAAGTTTCCAGCATTGCCCCCTCAAATAAATTTAATTCTTTGTAACTCTGAGTCATCATCTAACTCATTACAATAATATAATCAATATATTATTGAGACAGAAATCTCTTGGTAACATGGCAAGACTAGTAATGCTAGGTTCTAAATTAATGTCTGTGTCTTGCACATGTGTCATAAATGGCTAACAAAGGGACACCGGATCGTCCCCGTGGCTGAGATAATTGTTCTGCTTTCAAATCCCTGAAGATCTATTGTATTAGTTCCCAGGGCAAAGCATCTCTTTTTCTCTTTTCTTCTTTCTCATTCTTCAATCATAATAAGAATTAGAAAACACATTTGACAAACAGATAACTGAAGATAATGGACACTCTGCAGCAATGATAACATCCCGATTACTGGTTTCATGGTGTCATTTGGGGGCATCTTGGAATTACTTACTAAGATACTTTTCACATATTACGGCCCTATTAAAACGTCTAATGTATGATGCAAAAGAATGGGCTGAGGTCATTTTTAGAATGAAGTACTTCAATTAAGAATCTATGAAAAAGTGAAATACTATATGTTGCCCCATTAATACAGGTAGTCCCTTATTCTCTAGGGTAGCCACTAAAATATAGCTTCCATGGGCCTCATAGTTTTGGAAGCTGCAACTTTATAAGTTGTTTTGAAGGAGAATTATTAATTCTACTTTAAATTCTTTACATTGCCATTTTATTATATTTTCAAATAGTCTTACATTTTATATATTTATTTTATATTTTCTATATTTTAGATTACATTATAACCATATCTTGATGTAGTTTAGATTCAAAAAACACAGCTGGCTAGAAATGCTGATTAGAGAACACGAATGTGTGCAATGGTGAAAGCTATGAACCGGGGCCAACAGATTGGCTCAGCAGGCAGAGGCATTTGCCAGAACATGATAACTGTAGTTAAATTCCCAGGACCCACAGGGTGGAAGAAAAGAACAGATTCCTTCAAACGGTCTTCCAACAACTACACATACACTGTGGCACAAACACATGGGCACCTTCATGCACACACACAGGCACATACCTCCACACCCCCCCCACACTAATATTTTTAAAATTAAGCTGTGCTCATGACAGAGAGATACTATTTAAAATAAAAATAGTTTTAATGAGAAAAGATGCTGTAGGCAGCTAATTAGCATTTCATAAATATGGAGACACAGAACTGTATCTGTAAATGAGAAGGAACGTCTACTTTGAAAGACGGGTTCATTTAAGGATACCTTCAAATAAAACGAATGTGAGGTGAGACTTTGGGTCCCTAAGGGAAGTAAGCTCAAGGAACAGACTCCACGCCTATGGATCTTATAGAAAGTTGAATGTGACAGCTGATTCTCTTCTTGACAATGAGTTAGTGTGTCCTAGACGGTTCTCTATCTTTAGATTTCAGTGCACGAGCTCAATTCAGCAAATGGTCCAGAGCAACTGTGCATTTCCCAAGGAGTAAAGATATAAAACCCCTCAACCAATTACATGTGCTAGTTTCATTAAAGCCCTCTTTTAATTGCATGGGATTTATGAAAGACCTAGTAAGAATGCCAACTTAACAAAGAGGAAATTGAAACATACGGTTTCTGAGGGGAAGGAAAAGCACCTGTTATGTTTGTTTTAACTTCATGGTTCTGCACAGGGTGGAGGGCTGAGGGCAATAGAGCACATTTGTTTAAGGCTTAGAGTTTGGAGTCCAGTAAACTCTGATTTGAGCACAATTTCAAACTTGCTACACATTCTTAGTTATGGCTTTGAGTCCCATCTGGGCCAAGTTTACTCATCCACATAAGTATCGTTCTGCTTTTCAAATCGATGGCTAATTAGCTCTCATATGATCAAATAGTGTCCACATCACAGATATCCTTTAATATAGCTAAATACAGTATGAATAAAATTTTGTATCATTATTATCCAGTGACACATGGGGGTATTTAAGATAATTGTGAAATGGCTAGATGAACACAGCCACTAAGTACAAAACCAGGAGCTTGGCATTCTAGCTTTCTTCTCAGTACTCACCTCCGTTCCCTTACACCATTCATTTAACTCAGTGCCCTCAAGGGCTGACACCTTAAAACTTCAGCTTCTCTAAGAGTCAGGCAGGAGGGAGGAGCCTTCAATACTGCTGCTTTTCCTCAGCTAATATACTCAATTCCTCCCTTTACTTTTACATATGTGAAGTGAAATTTTATTAAAAAGATTTGCTGCTAAAGCAACACTTCATCTAATATTTTTTTCTTTGTTATTTGCAGCATCCCAGAAATGCATTTCTGGAATTCACACTCCCCAGCATTTAAACAGAAAAGCACTGGGGCAGATAATTCTGGCCTAAAGCTGTTCTTAGTTTTGCACTGTCATTCATGGGTCTGCTCTCCAGAAGGCACACAGAAACAGAACTGTCAAGTTGGCCCTAAACATAGACTGATGTGGGCAACTGTTGTGTTTGGAGAGGGAAAGGGCTGGGAGTCTCTGGTGAAAACTGTTAAATATAGTCCATAAAGTTGGGCAATGGTTAACTGTTTATGAAGGCGGACCTTTAGGTAGAAATGAGGACGTCTACAGAACATTTAATCTCATAAATGACCATGTGGTTCTTTAGATTTGTTTAGTCCCCTTCTTCTAAAGAGTAGCATAAGCCTCAAGTGTAGTTACTCTTTACAAAGATTCAAACTATATATAACTAACTAACGAAATAAATAAATAAAATAAAAGATGAGTACAATGATCCCTCTTACAGGAAAGATGAGGATGCAGTATTTAAAGGGCTTTCTGAAGAGCACAGAGTCAGCTCGTTTAAGACAGGCGGATAACCTGAGTCTTCGGTGAGAATCCACTAATCCTGATGGATCTACAATAGCTTCTGAATGTGACCCTTCAGGAATGGCTATAATACCTGTTCACCTTGAACACTTTATTTATAAAAGAGGTTTTTAGCGTAAAGCTTAGAAGAATATTTACTGTCAAGACATTGATGTATTTTTTGTCTTGTCTTGTTTTGTTTTCTGATGTACCATTTGGGTTTGAGTAGTATCTTCTTGTCTGAAATAAAAGGTCTAGGGCAAATATCCTCATTCTTTCTAATACTGCAACCTTTTAATACAGTACAGCACCTCACATTGCGATGACCCCCAACCATAAAATTATTTCACTGCTATTTCATATCTGTCATTTTGCTACTGTTATCAATTATATTGTAAATATTTGATATACAGAATATCTAATATTCAACCCCCAAATGGGTTGCAACTCAGAGGTTGAAAACCTTTAGTCTAAGGTAATAGGAGTAGATATGGATATACAAAGACCTAAAACAACATTCATATACTGTTTTCTTCTCATTGTTTCCAATGGTCTTTCCTTCTCGTTGCTGAGCTTGAATGAAGAGACAACTCTTGAATTTATTTTGTTGAATCAGACCTGAAACACTGGTTGTTCTCAGCAGAAAGGATCTGATCTGTGAAGCCGAGTACATGTATTCTGGAAATTATAACCTCAGACTAGTGGTTCTTCAAGAGTAGCCTCCTGGCTCAACAGCAATAGTGTCACAGAGGCACTAGTTAGATATTCAATATCCACCATCTACTGAGCCAGAGAATACAGGGAAGAGCCTGAAAGGGTGAATTTTAAGCAACCTTCCTGGGGAAGCTGATGCTTACAACAGCTTGAGAACCACTGTCTTGAACTCAGCCTGCTGACCTGAGCATAGAAACAGCCACGGACTCAGTACCTGTCTTGTTAGCATCTCTTTTGTTCCTACTAGGTTCTTGTGCTTGAGTGCTTTTTGCTTCTTTCTCTTCCTCTTCCACATCAGCCCCTCTTCTTAGCTACAGGAAGACACTAAAGCCATCTTAAACTGGAGGATGCATGGTGGGTCGTGATATTTATACTGAGATCACCTTCTCATTTGTCTCCTGCATCATGTTGCACCCTCGCCTCCACAGGATCCGATTCAGATATATGGGATATTTCAACATATTTATACAAGACTGCCTTCAACCAAAATGGGTGGGTGACAGCAGATTTTGGACCTGGAACGCAAATTTGAATGTTGGAGGGGCTGATGTTTCATACTAAGTCAAAGGGTATCAGTGGGCATGTACTACAAGGTCAAAGTGACTCATCAAAACCATTAGAAATAGAGCTGTCAGTTGATTTTTAACTGTGGTCACTGTAGATACCAGTCTCCAATTAAATTACCATTCCACACGATCTGAGACTCAAGTCTTTATCCTTAAGTAAATCACCTGGAGGAGGGTAAATACTAATAGGTGTCTTTTCACTTTTCTATGTTTTGCTTAATTCTTTTTTTTAATTCTTTTTTTTCAATTTTATTAGGTATTTTCTTCATTTACATTTCAAATGCTATCCTGAAATTCCCCTATACCTCCCCCCCCACCCTGCTCCCCTACCCACCCACTCCCACTTCTTGCGTTCCCCTGTACTGGGGCATATAAAGTTTGCAAGACCAAGGGGCCTCTCTTCCCAATGATGGCCAACTAGGCCATCTTCTGATACGTATGCAGCTAGAGACACGAGCTCTGGAAGTACTGGTTAGTTCATAATGTTGTTCCACCTATAGGGTTGCAGATCCCTTCAGCTCCTTGAGTACTTTTTCTAGCTCCTCCATTGGGGGCCCTGTGTTCCATCCAATAGCTGACTGTGAGCATCTACTTTTGTGTTTGCCAGGCTCCGGCATAGCCTCGCAAGAGACAGTTATATCAGGGTCCTTTCAGCAAAATCTTGCTGGCATATGCAATGGTGTCTTATAAGGCTTAACTTGACTAATCCATGAATTCACTTTACACAGAGGCTGTTCTGAGGCTACTATAGTTCACAAACAATGGACTTGAGTTTTTCAAGTTGTCTCTAAAGTGAAAATCTAGAATAAGAAATTGTAAGGCAGAATGGTGTGAGGCATCTTGAGTTTCAGCATTTAAGAGAAAGGAACTCAATAATTTGAAGCCACCTTTTACAGAGAACTCAAGATCAGTTACACGGAGAGCATGTGTCAAAGGTAACACAAAAGGTCTGGATGTGTAGTTCAGTGGTAGGGTATTTCCAGGGATGCACAAGGGCCCCAAGTTCAATGCCTCACACAATGTGAAACTAAAGAGAAAGCTACCATGGACTACAGAAATGCACAGAGAATATTGGAACATATCCCCCACTATATATAAAACTGTGTATTTGTTTACAAAATGTAAAAGGATAGTCAATACATAATTCAAGAAAAAGAATTGTTCCCTTACACTGTATTAGTAACCCAGAGATTTGAAAATGCTTTCAGTTTATATTTGGAAGCTGAAAAAATTCAGTTTTGGGGCAAAACCTGCTGTACAACAAGATGGCTAAACTCATTTGATAATTTGAAACATTTGGACAAATAGTTCAAGCTCCTCTTTTCCTGAAGATCTTTAGCATGAAGCTCAAGGGACAAATCCTCATTCCTTCAGGAATATATTTGGGGTTGGAAAGCTCATGGGAGATAGTACAAAGAGAATTTTACAATCAAAATATTCATAGAAGAAAGCATTTGTAACAATACCGATTCTAGAGCATATCGATAATGATGGAAGATTATATGTTAGTGGGAGGAGGGAATGATGGCTTTCGGGTTCTCAGGGTCACCCTCTCTGCTTATGTGCTAACTTCAGTTGATACCAAAAACTGCTTCAGTGACTCTCACAGCTGTATGTCAAGCCAAGACCATCTGAAGAAGAATGCGAGCTGGGAGTGCACAGAGCTGGGTTGGCTCTGCTAATCTTACCTGCCTGGCAGAGAGCAAACCTTGTTCTCTGCATGGAACCGAAAACCAAGTGTGTGAAGCAGCAAACTCATTGTCCCTAAGTTCTGTTTCGTTTTCTGTGAATTTTATTTGAAGACATGGAAATAAGCAAGCATACTATTCCAATCCAAATAAGAACATTTTTTTCTTACCCGGGAGAACACCACAGACACATAAATTATGACATTCCAAGAACTTGAAAAAAATCTTCTGGGATCTAACAAGTAGTTTATATTTGTTCTGTCCAACAAAAACATTTTCCCCTTTTTATATTTTCTTCAGAAACATCAATTCTGGAAAATATATCATAAATTCAAAGACAATTTTAAGAGCACAAGTCTCATACTGTTCTCTTTGTTAGGCCAAATCAATTTAAGTCATTTAGGCTTATTCATCTTTCTTGAGATTTTTTTCAGGTTTTCTGGGTCTTCTCCATGCCTTTCTTGTATATGTGAGGTCTACATAAGACATGCATGACAGTAGCATGACAGTATTTCTGATGAAGTGTCCAGTGGTGTGGAAGAAGGAGAAGGGATAGTGGGGCAGTGTCTGTGCCCTCTCTGAAACTTTGGAAACTCTGACAAGGTTCCACATAGGACAGAGCACCTGTATATCACACAGTAGCTGCCTGAACTCTTAATATTTTACTCCAGTGTGGTATGTTTGCTTCACACACACACACACTAATATGATATATCACAATCAGCCAAAGTTTGCATTTATTTCATTCTCCATTCCTCTGTGTGTGTGTCTACTTTACTTTTCTATCCCAGAATCCCATCCAGTATGTAATAGTATTTGAGTTGTCATTTATCCTAAGATACTGTAGGATATCACACACACGCACACGCACACGTACACACACACACACACACACAATTTCATTTAATCTGACATTTTTTAAAGATAGAATTTCAATATGGAGATCAGGCTGGCCTCAAACTCACAAAGACCTGCAGCACAATTCCGGGCCTAACAGATTCTTGATTTCTTGCTATAATCAAGAAGATTTATAATTGAGTAGACAACAATGGAGGAAATAATAATAAAAGTAAGGCTGTGATAAACAAAATAAAAAGAGGCACTCCACCAAAATGTGCGATCAGTAACCTAAACAGGTCCCGTTACAAACAATCCAGGTTCTCCTGGATCATGGGAACTATCTTCATGCTAGCTTACTATCCTAGGTGAACACAAATCATGCCATTTGTGTTTGGTCACAGAGAAGATCAAATGACACCTGAGATACCATTTATGTTTCCCCTACCTACTATATATATATATATATATATATATATATATATATATGTGTGTGTGTATAAAATATACTAATATATTATTAAATATAAAATACATTAATACATTATTTAATTCATATATTGATATAAATTATATCTTAATATAGCATATATAATATAGTGTATATACATAATATGTAATATATATATAATATGTCTTGTAATTTTAGCATAAAAGAAAACTGAGTCTATCTGGAATAATTTGTGGCTTTGCAGAAATTTGTGTTGTATCCAAATTATCCAATTATACAAATGGCTATTGGATAATTATGATAGCAGATGCCATATTAACTGAATTTGGGCATTTGTAAGACACTGAGTATCTGCATACCTTGTATGATATGAATGAGTTATAGTCTATCAAATATACGTTAGGTTATGCATAAAGAATCTCAAATGCATACTGTGAGCCAACTGTGGAGGCTGCTTCTTTAAATGTTCTTGCTTTAGTCTTAATTCATCCCCTTCTTGAGCAGTCTAACTCTCTGTCTACCTGTTATAGTATTATGTGCTATTTTCTAAAACTAAGTCATTATTGTGTACACACACACACACACACACACACACACGCACGCACATACACGGAAGTTTAAAGCTGGGTTTTGCTCGTTTCCTCACTGTATGTAATGTGACTCCTTCTCCACTCTTCTAAAAATGCACCTTCACTTTAGTTTCTAAAACCTTGTCCTTTACAGCAAGATGCTGTTTGTTCTGCGTTATCTGTCTCGATTTGTACAGTTAATGAATGCTCCGTCTTGGTTTCTTCATTTGAAATAAATAACCTTTCATTTCTGCCTTTGGAGTACAAGACTGAGAACGATAATCACCTTTTAGCTTGTCTGGAACATGGCCTTCAACTGACAGACTGAGGCCTGCTGATTAAGCAGAGGTCATTAAGCCTCAGCAGGAGAATAGGCTCACATCAAGTGCCATGAGTCTAAACACAGGATGATCACATCTCACTACGTTCTCTCTCTTCATTGCCTCAGTCTGGAGGAGGATGCTCACAGGCAAAATCCCCCTAATCATACATGAGCACAACACCAAAGAAGGAAGGCAGCATAAGTACTCACCGTTAAATTAAAGCCTCAAACTCTCCTTCAATGTACCATCTGACTCCCTCTATTCCTCTCCCCAGCCTTTCAAGGCCACCCTCTTCAGATGAAATCCATCTCCTTCTGAGGCTTCTGTGTCACATATGTGGCTCTGACTTGTGGCAACTGCACCTGACACCTCACACAGACCCTTCTTTCTTTACTACCATCACAACTCCTCCCTGCCATCAGAAACCTCCTGTCATCCAATCAGAGGCACACCAGGTTTCTTTAGTAATAGCGTGTGCTCTGGAAGGACATTGAGGAGAGGGACTGACAGATGCAAAGCACAATTTCATGCCCAACACCCATATGCTGAAAGCACTAGCTATACGTACCATTTTTCTGACTGTCCCATTGATGTTGAACATTTTTTCTTTGTTTCTTATCATTATTCCTAATCATTCAACGCAACTAATATATTCTTTCAAATTCATATACGCTATCCTTTTTTTTTTTTTGCTCCCCACCCTCCCTCTCCCTACAGTTAGACACACTCTTTTGGAATACTTTACTATATGTAAATATGTATGTAAGCAAGTCTATGATGGTACTTGTGATAGAATGCACTCAATGCCTACCTGTGTTCCTTCCCATCAACTTTGAGTGACCTAACAGCAAAACATGTGCCTTAGGAAGACTGAAATTCGTGTCACATGTCCTAGCAGAACATAAACTGTAATTGTGTCAGTTACTATGTCCCAGGTCCTATGCTACCATACTTATATAACTTACATATTCCTAGCAATTACTGAAAAAGGGGTGGTTTTAATCATGAGTACTTTTCAAGTTATCAAATTCAAGTCAGGAAAGATATGGAACTTTATCCAAATTAACTGAAAGCTTAAGTTTTAGAACTCAGTACAAGTTTAGCAGTGAAGACCATTTTATCAAAAAGCTTAAACCATTGTGTGATGATATGTGAATGAATGGAAGCTATCCTGACTTAAAATGAATTATACCAAAACTCTACCCCCTGGGGATGCCAAATGTAAAAGCTGAAGGACCCTATATTTCCTGGGAACTGCATAGTCAAATTCCTTCCTTACAGACGATGAAACGGGATCCAAATGACACATCTTTCTTTTTCTTTCCCTGTTCTCAGAACAGGTACCTGTACCTAATATTCCACAGATGTGGTTCCTTAAAAGAGAAACTAGTGCAAACAGAGAAACGTAATCAGCTAACCATGGCGTGGTTGGAAGAGGGAAGAGATCAACATAGTCAAAGTTTTGGTTACTGACACTACTAGAAATTCAAACCAATCAAAGAAGATAGGCTCGAAATTCATCAAAGTGTGAATTCTGACAGGGTGCAGAACACACATTTGAGTACTTTTCCAGAGAAAACGATAGAAATCATTTTTTTTTCCTGCTGGCTTACAAGAACTCTGTAGAGAATGCTGGAATGACTGCAGTGAACAAAAGGGCTTGAAACCAATCCAGGAACTCTCTTTTTTTTTCATCAAAGGGAAATTCTAACCAGTCCAGCCAGGAAGTGTGGCTTTGAAAGAGGAAGGCAAATGTGAGTTGGCATGCACTGGACTGGATGCTTCCCAAGTGTTTTTCCCATGAAGCTGAAGTTTGGCCTTGCTTTTAGGGGGTAGTTAAATGACTGAGACACGGAATACTCAGAGACCTCAAAAAATATTTTGCAGAGACCAAATTATTTAATCTACTTTAAAAAGAGAACTTGTAATATTTTGCTTTAAAAAAAAGATCTAAAAAATGTAGGAATACTTTAAAGAGAAAGGAATTTTTTGGACATAAAAACACTATTTGGCTCCCCATTAGGCAAAAGAACATCTTTCATACTGAATAAAAGTCCAAACTTCATAAATTTGGATATTTGATTATCATGCCTTCTTAATTACTCTTAACAGCAGTACAATACTTCACAGCCTCTACATGGCAGTTGAGTGATCCAAACAAGATTTTTGACTGAAGTAAAAGAGACAAAAATACAGCCAGTGAAGGTCCTACTCTTGAAGAAACAGACATACAATCCAAATTATGATGAAATGATTTTTTAAAAGGGCTTAATAGAGCCAAATAAACTATTTTCATGGCTATGTGTGTAGGGACATAACTTAAAGAACAAACAGAACAAGCTAGGAATCAACATTTGCTGTTTCTAAAGGGAAAGATTTTAGAAGAAACAAGAAACCAGTATTCTAATCATAGCGTGACTGTGAGCATAATTAGAAGATCATGACATAGCATTCATTCATGTTTTCATTCAACAAATATTTGCCAAGCACCTGTATGCATAAGACCTTGGGTCAAGGGCCGGTATGGCAGAGATTCTTGTCTTCTGGTGAGAATGAAGAGATCACACTGGCAGGAACGAAGGGCACAATTTAGCTAATACGATTTTGGAAGAGTCACTTGACCTTTGTGTAATAAGAGAATTGGTCACCAGTGGTTCTCCAAGCTCCATCATGTTTCTTGCACTAGCGATACTCATCCCTGTGGCGATGATATATAGGTACCCTTATGATGTATAAAGAAACTAGAATGAATTCACTGGTAGGACAGGCTAAGGAGAAAAGAGACTGGGCATGACTTGTGTTCAGTGTGTTTCTTCCCATCCCACACCCAAATCCCACTCTGAAGCATCACAGGACTACAGGAAACTAACCTGAAAGCAAGTCATCTATCCTCTCCAGGGGTTCAATTCTCTCCCCACTAGAATATCTGCAATGGAAAAGATAAGCATTCCAAAACCCTGTTTTTTTTTTTTTTTTTTTTTGGATTTTGCAAGTAGTTTATTATCATATACTCCAAGGTAAAAAATAAAGCTATTATGATGAGACAACTTTTTATCCACAAGCCATTATGGAACAACATTAATTCAAGTAGGTTGAATAATAATTAAAAAAAATATCCAACTGGTGATTATATAATAAAGAGTCAGAAAGAGTTACTGATCTTTAAAATCTCCAACACCAAACAGATTATTCTCTTTGTAGTTACCTTTCTTAGGGCAGGAAGCATTCTTTTTTTTTTTTTTATTTTTTCCTCAATTACATTTCCAATGCTATCCCAAAAGTCCCCCATAGCGCCCCCCACTTCACTACCCACCCATTCCCATTCTTTTGGCCCTGGCATTCCCCTATATTGGGGCATATAAAGTTTGCAAGTCCAATGGGCCTCTCTTTCCATTGATGGCCGACTAGGTCATCTTTCGATACATATGCAGCTAGAGACAAGAGCTCCGGGGTTCTGGTTAGTACATCATGTTGTTCCAACAATAGGGTTGCAGATCCCTTTAGCTCCTTGGGTACTTTCTCTAGCTTCTCCATAGGGAGCCCTGTGATACATCCAATAGCTGACTGTGAACATCCACTCCTGTGTTTGCTAGGCCCCGGCATCGTCTCACAAGAGACAGCTATATTTGGGTCCTTTCAGCAAAATCTTGCTAGTGTATGCAATGGTGTCAGCGTTTAGAAGCTGATTATGGGATGGATCCCTGGATACGGCAGTCTCTAAATGGTCCATCCTTTCATCACAGCTACGAACTTTGTCTCTGTAACTCCTTCCCTGGGTGTTTTGTTCCTAATTCTAAGAAGGTGCACAGTGTCCACACTTTGGTCTTCATTCTTCTTGAGTTTCATGCGTTTAGCAAATTGTATCTTATATCTTGGGTATCCTAAGTTTTGGGCTAATATCCACTTATCAGTGAATACATATTGTGTGAGTTCTTTTGTGATTGTGTTACTTCACTCAAGATGATGCCCTCCAGGTCCATCCATTTGGCTAAGAATTTCATAAATTCATTCTTTTTAATAGCTGAGTAGTACTCCATTGTGTAAATGTACCATAATTTCTGTATCCATTCCTCTGTTGAGGGACATCTGGGTTCTTTCCAGCTTCTGGCTATTATAAATAGGGCTGCTATGAACATAGTGGAGCATGTGTCCTTTTTACCGGTTGGGACATCTTCTGGATATATGCCCAGGAGAGGTATTGCTGGATCCTCCGGTAGTACTATGTCCAATTTTCTGAGGAACCGCCAGACTGATTTCCAGAGTGGTTGTACAAGCTTGCAATCCTACCAACAATGGAGGAGTGTTCCTCTTTCTCCACATCCTAGCCAGCATCTGCTGTCACCTGAATTTTTGATCTTAGCCATTCTGACTGGTGTGAGGTGGAATCTCAGGGTTGTTTTGATTTGCATTTCCCTGATGATTAAGGATGTTGAACATTTTTTCAGGTGCTTCTCTGCCATTCGGTATTCCTCAGGTGAGAATTCTTTGTTCAGTTCTGAGCCCCATTTTTTAATGGGGTTATTTGACTTTCTGGAGTCCACCTTCTTGAGTTCTTTATATATATTGGATATTAGTCCCTTATCTGATTTAGGATAGGTGAAGATCCTTTCCCAATCTGTTGGTGGTTTTTTTGTCTTATTGATGGTGTCTTTAGCCTTGCAGAAGCTTTGTAGTTTCATGAGGTCCCACTTGTCAATTCTCGATCTTACAGCACAAGCCATTACTGTTCTATTCAGGAATTTTTCCCCTGTGCCCATATCTTCAAGGCTTTTCCCCACTTTCTCCTCTATAAGTTTCAGTGTCTCTGGTTTTATGTGAAGTTCCTTGATCCACGTAGACTTGACCTTAGTACAAGGAGATAGGAATGGATCGATTCGCATTCTTCTACATGTTAACAACCAGTTGTGCCAGCACCATTTGTTGAAAATGCTGTCTTTCTTCCACTGGATGCTTTTAGATCCCTTGTCGAAGATCAAGTGACCATAGGTGTGTGGGTTCATTTCTGGGTCTTCAATTCTATTCCATTGGTCTATTTGTCTGTCACTATACCAGTACCATGCAGTTTTTATCAAAATTGCTCTGTAGTAGAGCTTTAGGTCCGGCATGGTGATTCCACCAGAGGTTCTTTTATTCTTGAGAAGAGTTTTTGCTATCCTAGGTTTTTTGTTATTCCAGATGAATTTGCAGATTGCACTTTCTAATTCGTTGAAGAATTGATTTGGAATTTTGATGGGGATTGCATTGAATCTGTAGATTGCTTTTGGCAAGATAGCCATTTTTACAATGTTGATCCTGCCAATCCATGAGCATGGGAGATCTTTCCATCTTCTGAGATCTTCTATAATTTCTTTCTTCAGAGACTTGAAATTTTTATTATACAGATCTTTCACTTCCTTAGTTAGAGTCACGCCAAGATATTTTATATTATTTGTGACTATTGAGAAGGGTGTTGTTTCCCTAATTTCTTTCTCAGCCTGTTTATTCTTTGTGTAGAGAAAGGCCATTGATTTGTTTGAGTTAATTTTATATCCAGCTACTTCACCGAAGCTGTTTATCAGGCTTAGAAGTTCTCTGATGGAATTTTTAGGGTCACTTATATATACTATCATATCATCTGCAAAAAGTGATATTTTGACTTCATCTTTTCCAAATTGTATCCCTTTGATCTCCTTTTGTTGTCGAATTGCTCTGGCTAGGACTTCAAGTACAATGTTGAATAGGTATGGAGAAAGTGGACAGCCTTGTCTAGTCCCTGATTTTAGAGGGATTGCTTCAAGCTTCTGACCATTTACTTTGATGTTGGCTACTGGTTTGCTGTAGATTGCTTTTATCATGTTTAGGTATGGGCCTTGAATTCCTGATCTTTCCAAGACTTTTATCATGAATGGGTGTTGGATCTTGTCAAATGCTTTTTCTGCATCTAACGAGATGACCATGTGGTTTTTGTCTTTGAGTTTGTTTATATACTGGATTACGTTGATGGATTTCCGTATATTGAACCATCCCTGCATCCCTGGGATGAAACCTACTTGGTCAGGATGGATGATTGTTTTGATGTGTTCTTGGATTCGGTTAGCAAGAACTTTATTGAGGATTTTTGCATCAATATTCATAAGGGATATTGGTCTGATGTTTTCTATCTTTGTTGGGTCTTTCTGTGGTTTAGGTATCAGAGTAATTGTGGCTTCAGAGAATGAGTTGGGTAGAATACCTTCTGTTTCTATTTTGTGGAATAGTTTGTGAAGAACTGGGATTAGATCTCCTTTGAAGGTCTGATAGAACTCTGCACTAAACCCATCTGGTCCTGGGCTTTTTTTAGTTGGGAGACTATTAATGACTGCTTCTATTTCTTTGGGGGATATAGGGCTGTTTAGATCATTAACCTGATCTTGATTCAACTTTGGTACCTGATATCTGTCTAGGAACTTCTCCATTTCATCCAGGTTCTCCAGTTTTGTTGAGTATAGCCTTTGGTAGAAGGATCTGATGGTGTTTTGGATGTCTTCAGGATCTGTTGTTATGTCTCCTTTTTCATTTCTGATTTTGTTAATTAGGATGCTTTCCCTGTGCCCTCTAGTGAGTCTGGCTAAGGGTTTATCTATCTTGTTGATTTTCTCAAAGAACCAGCTCCTTGATTGGTTGATTCTTTGAATAGTTTTTCTTGTTTCCACTTGGTTGATTTCGCCCCTGAGTTTGATTATTTCCTGCCCTCTACTCCTCTTGGGTGAAATTGCTTCCTTTTGTTCTAGTGCTTTTAGGCATGTTGTCAAGCTGCTAATGTGTGCTCTCTCTAGTTTCCTTTTGGAGGCACTCAGAGCTATGAGTTTTCCTCTTAGAAATGCTTTCATTGCGTCCCATAAGTTTGGGTATGTTGTGGCTTCATTTTCATTGAACTCTAAAAAGTCCTTAATTTCTTTCTTTATTCCTTCCTTGACCAAGGTATCATTGAGAAGAGTGTTGTTCAGTTTCCACGTGAAGGTTGGCTTTCTATTATTTATTTTGTTATTGAAGATCAGCCTTAGTCCATTGTGATCTGATAGGATGCATGGAACAATTTCAATATTTTTGTATCTGTTGAGGCCTGTTTTGTGACCAATTATGTGGTCAATTTTGGAGAAGGTACCATGAGGTGCTGAGAAGAAGGTATATCCTTTTGTTTTAGGATAGAATGTTCTGTAGATATCTGCCAGATCCATTTGATTCATTATTTCTCTTAGTTTCTCTGTGTCCCTGTTTAGTTTCTGTTTCCATGATCTGTCCATTGGTGAAAGTGGTGTGTTGAAGTCTCCCACTATTATTGTATGAGGTGCAATGTGTGCTTTGAGATTTACTAAAGTTTCTTTAATGAATGTGGCTGCCTTTGTATTTGGAGCATAGATATTCAGGATTGATAGTTCCTCTTGGAGGATTTTACTTTGATGAGTATGAAGTGTCCCTCCCTGCCTTTTTTAATGACTTTGGGTTGGAAGTCAATCTTATCAGATATTAGAATGGCTACTCCTGCTTGTTTCTTCATACCATTTGCTTGGAAAATTGTTTTCCAGCCTTTCATTCTGAGGAAGTGTCTATCTTTTTCTCTGAGATGAGTTTCCTGTAAGCAGCAAAATGTTGGGTCTTGTTTGTGTAGCCAGTTTGTTAGTCTATGTCTTTTTATCGGGGAGTTGAGTCCATTGATATTAAGAGATATTAAGGAAAAGTAATTGCTGTTTCCTGTTATTTTTGCTGTTAAAGTTGGCATTCTGTTCTTGTGGCTGTCTTCTATTAGGTTTGTTGAGGGATTACCTTCTTGTTGTTTCTAGGGCGTGGTTCCTGTCCTTGAATTGGTTTTTTTCTGTTATTATCCTTTGAAGGGCTGGATTCGTGGAGAGATAATGTGTGAATTTGGTTTTGTCATGGAATACTTTGGTTTCTCCATCTATGTTAATTGAGAGTTTGGCTGGGTATAGTAGCCTGGGCTGGAATTTGTGTTCTTTTAGTGTCTGTATAACATCTGTCCAGGATCTTCTGGCTTTCATAGTCTCTGGTGAAAAATCTGGTGTAATTCTGATAGGCTTGCCTTTATATGTTACTTGGCCTTTTTCTCTTACTGCTTTTAGTATTCTATCTTTATTTAGAGCATTTTTTGTTCTGATTATTATGTGTCGGGAGGTATTTCTTTTCTGGTCCAGTCTATTTGGAGTTCTGTGCTTCTTGTATGTTCATGGGCATCTCTTTCTTTAGATTTGGGAAGTTTTCTTCTATAATTTTGTTGAAGATGTTTGCTGGTCCTTTGAGTTGAAAATCTTCATTCTCATCCACTCTTTTTATCTGTAGGTTTGGTCTTCTCATTGTGTCCTGTATTTCTTGGATGTTTTGAGTTAGGATCTTTTTGCATTTTACATTTTCCTTGATTGTTGTGCCGATGTTCTCTATGGAATCTTCTGCACCTGAGATTCTCTCTTCCATCTCTTGTATTCTGTTGCTGATGCTCGTATCTATGGTTCCAGATTTCTTTCCTAGGGTTTCTATCTCCAGTGTTGCCTCATTTTGGGTTTTCTTTATTGTGTCTACTTCCCTTTTTAGGTCTAGTATGGTTTTGTTCATTTCCATCATCTGTTTGGATGTGTTTTCCTGTTTTTCATTAAGGACTTCTACCTGTTTGATTAGGTTATCCTGTTTTTCTTTAAGGATTTGTAACTCTTTAGCAGTGTTATCCTGCAATTCTTTAAGGGATTTTTGTGCTTCCTCTTTAATGTCTTCTACCTGTTTACCAGTGTTCCTTTGTATTTCTTTAAGTGTGTTATTAAAGTCCTTCTTGAAGTCCTCTACCATCATCAGGAGATATGCTTTTAGATCCGTGTCTAGCTTTTCCAGTGTGTTGGGGTGTCCTGGACTGGGCGAAGTGGGAGTGCTGGGTTCTGATGATGGTGAGTGGTCTTGGTTTCTGTTAGTAAGATTATTACGTTTACCTTTCGCCATCTGGTAATCTCTGGGGTTAGTTGTTGTCGTTGTCACTGTTTAAAGATTGGAGCAAAAGCTGTGTTCCACTCACCAGCAGTCTCAAAATCCTGTGTCGGGGGTCATGGTTAGCTGGTGGTACCCTGGTGCTGGTCCAGCCAGAAGAGGCCTGTGGTTTTACTCAGGCCGGTTTTCTGCTTCCCTAACTAATGCAGTCTCAGGTCCCGCGCGCAATTGGATTGGAGCAGAAGCTGTGTTCCACTCTCCAGAAGTCTTAAGATCCTGTGGCTGGTGTTGTGGGTAGCTGGCGAGTGTCAGCTGACCTTGCGCCCTAGCTACCCTGGTGCTTTTCTGACCGGAAGAGGCTTGTGGCCCTACGTAGGCCGGATTTCTGCCTCCCCAACCAAAGCAGTCTCAGGTCCCGCGTGATTGGACTGGAGCAGAAGCTGTGTTCCACTCACCAGCAGTCTCAAAATCCTGTGGCGGGGGTCGTGGGTAGCTGGCGGGTGTCAGCCAACCCTGAGCTCTAGCTACCTCGGTGCTGATCCGGCCAGATGAGGCCTGTGGCCCTACTCAGGACGGTTTTCTGCTTCCCTAACTAATGCAGTCTCAGGTCCTGCGAGCAATTGGATTGGAGCAGAAGCTGTGTTCCACTCTCCAGAAGTCTTAAGATCCTGTGGCGGGTGTTGTGGGTAGCTGGCGAGTGTCAGCCGACCCTGCGCCCTAGCTACCCTGGTGCTTTTCTGACTGGAAGAGGCTTGTGGCCCTACGTAGGCCGGATTTCTGCCTCCCCAACCAGAGCAGTCTCAGGTCCCCCATGATTGGACTGGAGCAGAAGCTGTGTTCCACTCACCAGCAGTCTCAAAATCCTGTGGCGGGGGTCGTGGGTAGCTGGCGGGTGTCAGCCGACCCTGCGCTCTAGCTACCCGGGTGTTGATCCGGCCGGATGAGGCCTGTGGCCCTACTCAGGCCAGTTTCTGCTTCCCTAACTAATGCAGTCTCAGGTCCCGCGCGCAATTGGATTGGAGCAGAAGCTGTGTTCCACTCACCAGAAGTCTTAAGATCCTGTGGCTGGTGTTGTGGGTAGCTGGCGAGTGTCAGCCGACCCTGCGCCCTAGCTACCCTGGTGCTTTTCTGACCGGAAGAGGCTTGTCCAAAACCCTGTTGTTTAAACAAAATTTGAGCATGAAGAAATCCTAGATCCAGGTTTGCAAGCCAACACAATACAACTTCTAAATGAAACAACAAAACTTAAAAAAAAAAAAACAAACAAACAATCAATCAAATAAAATCTCCTAATACACTAATACAGATTAGGGGAAAACAGAAAAAAGAAAATTTTATATGACATCATTCAGGCCTGGGTAGACTAGAATTACTAAAGAGTCAAGTCAAAGGGGGCCAGAAAAAATCCTCAGAACTTGGGAAGATTAAGCATAATTTGTAGATCCTCTTGAGACACACAAATAGGAACTGAAAGCAGAACTCAAGCTAGGTGGTACCTAGAAATGTATGTGGGGCTCTAAAAGATACTGTTAAATGCTGCCCCATCTTCCTCGCCCCCCAGAGGATCTAAATTAATCAGCTAGAGGTGTGGCTGGGCACTGGATATTTAAAGCTCCCTGGGTGATTCTAATGTTAGCCAAGGTTGAGAAGCACTGAATTAGAAGGGCAGAGAGTTATGGCAGGCTTGAAGACTATGCTTTAATGAACTACCTTCAGCCTATTTTTTTTTTTTATGGTCTAGCTAATTTTTTTTATTAAAGTGTTCTTTTTTTTCAACTTTTTACCCTTTCATTAAAACTGAGCACATAATGGCAGAGTTATATAATCCCATTTTTTTTCTCTGTATTATCCTGTCAACATATCTTTGTGGGATTTCCAAGGTACCAAACAGTCTGTTTTCCCAGTGATAAAAATGAGTAGCAAAATGTTCACTACCAAAAGCTATATGTGTTGGGTGCGTGAATGAATGCTGTCTGTGCCAAGAGTTTTCCTTGATAAGAGATAATGGTTACAGGAGCATATTGAATATGTATGTTCAAAAACTGTCCTTCACATGCACAATACAAACCTGTAAATCACAAATTATTCAGACCTCCTTTATCAGGAAACACACGTGGTTTCTATAAGAGCCTTTTCAAGAGTCGAGAGATTAGCATTCACTTTCTTTGCCCGATTGTAAGCTAGACAAATCTTACGTCACTAAAGTACCCAACATTTACCTGGCCTTTCTGAGATTCTAAAACCCCTCTGTAGGTGGTGTCCACCTGGGTAAGACTGTGTTATTGATTCGTGTTACACACTCTGATACTCTCCTTCTACATGAGGAACAAAACCTCAGACATTTGTAACATTCGCGGAGCCCCAGTGTAGAACTGACCAAGAACCTCAGGCTTCTCATTTCCACTCTTTCTTAAGCAAAGCTTCTATTTATGATGTGCATGATCCCAGTTTGGTTTCAGAGGGGAGAGGGGAGTGGATATTTAATCTACTCAAACCATCTCTTTCTTTGTCCCACAGAGCTTGACAATTAAAACTTAAAACTCTTAATATCTGTTTTTCATTAGAGCTACAAACCTGCCTGTTTTCTTGGTTGAACTATTTTTCAGTTTGTTTGTTAGTTTTGGAGACATCGTCTCACTATATATTCCTTTTAAACTTGCTACAGAGCCCATGTCAGCCTTGAACTCCTGATCTTCCTACCTCAGCCCCAGAGTCCTGGGAGTATAGGGGAGTCCCACCAGACCTGGCATGAGCTGTAAGCTTCCTGAAAGTGGGCTCATGTGACACACTGAAAGAGTTTTCTCTCCTCAAACACCTAGTGGTTTTTTTTACTTAATCATATCCAGTAATATGTTGGCCCTTACTACTTTCAGTTTTAATATAATTTGTTAGGCTTTTATCTTAGAGTTAGAAATATTTTACAAATTAACATAATTTTCCCCATTCTCTTATAGTAAATAAAAGGCCATTCCATTTCCTAAATGGAAAACAGCTTTTCAAATAAAGAAATTCTGTTACTAAGTCTTTATAAGTTGTTTTCCCTGTTTCTGACCCAAATGCCTAGTTTATTTAATTATCTCCCAGAATGAAGTATTTCAAATCAGACTCTTCCTTTGACAATAACATCACCTGTATGAGTTTGGCGGTGTCCCTTTATGTCTTAGGCACCCTTAAAAAAGATCATAACTCTAACAGTGACATGATCTGTGTAGAGTTTACAGCCTAACACTTCCTCTGTCAGTGGGAACCTGCAATTTTAGATACAAGCTACCACACAAACTTTCACTCTTCATAAGTGGGAAGATGAGCTTACCTTCTGCTATGTCAACATTAAGGATCTAGCCCTATCATTATCTGAAGTACAGAGAGATTACTTTCATTTGTATATCTGAGCACTTCACTTGGGTTCCCCTGAGACATAAAATACAGTGGTATTGGAAGGCTATCCAGAAAGACAATCTAGGGTAGACATAAAGCCTGGGGTTTCACTGACTTCACATTCCCAGGTGTCCAAACCTACATCAGAGACCAGACATACATATGTGTTAGTAGTGGCAGCAACACATCCTTTTAAAGCAAATTTAAATAAAATCAGTGAGATAATCAAATAAGGGAAGTCACTAAGTTTGTGCTTCTTAGGTCTGGTTTTAAGTCTCATTCCAACATCTCAATCAACAAACCCAAGGAAACTATGGACACAGCCCACAGACAATCAACAAGCTGTGGTGCCTCTCTTTTCCTCTGGTAGGCATTCTCCAAGCCATCTCTAAAGATCAGAGCAGATGCCTTCAATTAGAAAAAGATATTCATCTTTTCTACAATGCCCTGTCTTATTCTGTCATAAATAAATGGAGGAAAACATTTCAAATTACCACTACTCATGATAATTTTATACTAGACAAAGTTCCTGCCACAAAACAAAGGGTGAAGCATTTCTAGTTGAGCTGTAATTGCCATAATGCTGATTAAATGCACACTTGGAGTAGGGAAACGCTTTCCTGTGGCATGGCAGAGTCCTTCTAGTGCTATTTAAAAACACTTCAAGTACAATCTTCTGAAAGTGGCACTTTGATGAGCAGTACAACAGCATACCTGAAGTTTCATTGCCTTGGACAGCAGAGGTTGGATTTGTAACAACATGTGAGTTGGCAAACTAACGTATACACACTATCGAATTTCCCAGGCTCTTCCAGCTACAGACTACAGAAAGAGCAGGGTCCGTTCTACATTTACAGCTTGTTTTTGAGACTAAATACAGATTTCATTTAGTTTACATCAAACCTCCCCTGCCAGACTTGGTATAAATAAACTGATAGTTTCCTAAATTATCCCTTAATATATTGTCATGTTTTATATGTTCTTATGTACATATATATCTCTATGTAAATACATTTATGTATGTTTTGTATATATGTGTATGTGTGTGTTTGTGTATTGTGTGGTTATATATATATATATGTATTTGTGTTGAATATACACACACACATAAAGGTAAATGTCTAAACTACTTCCCAGCGGGAGGTCTGAATGTGCTTTGAATGTGAAGGTCGTTTGGACTGTTTGTTATAATTAATATTATCAACTACTGCTTGAGTTTATAGTTTATATAATGATGTGCATCTTCCTATTAACAGAATGATAAAAACAGAAGTTTAGAAACATACTTATCACAGAGATTTGGAAGGCTTATGGTAAAAACGAAACAATGGCAATCGAAACCATATACCGTCCAGACTCCGTCACATCTTCTCCTCCCCCTCTAGGTATGACATTGAAAGAGCAGTAGGTAGCCATTTTCAACTAGAGGGGAGCTTGCCTAGTAAGATGAACAAGAACCTTTCTCCACAGAGGGTATGCAGACAGAAGCAGCCAGCTCTGTGCACTAGCTTAGATAGGGAAGAAAGCACTGTCAATTGACACATGCCTTTGACCCTCTGAACAGAGCTAGGTCACCTGACCCCCAAGCCTCATACACAGCTTAGTAAACTGTATTGCTCCCCGAAGAATAATTTATCATTTCCTTTTCAAAGTGCTAGCCTTCACTCCAAAAACGCAATAATAGAGATTGGTGAACTGACTTTGTATCCCAGTGCTATGTTGAAAAAAATGTCAAGAATCGAGAATGAAGAACCTAATCACCAAAGCAATTAGTAGTCTTATCATTTACCACTATTAAGTAATTATATGCCTGAAGAATAGCATGCTATTAACTAGGACTAACAACACAGACTGAAAACTTAGATTTGTATCTTTAGGCTAGCAATTCTAGTTTTGCACACTTGAATTTAGTGGTGATCCTGTTTTTCAAATTAAAATGATAAGAGAATATATGCCATATAGATTCAAATAATAATGGGAGTCCTTACAGATTTGAAGTCAGAGAGATTATATTACTAATGGACACACAGGGAACCTACAACTGCCTGTAGGTTTAGTTCCAGGGTGAGCTGATGGTTCTTGACCTCTTGGACACCTATATACCCACGTTAACACACACACACACACACACACACACACACACACAATAGTAATAAATCTTTCTCTTAAAATTTATCATCCATGACAGCATTGCTACCAGTTAGCATGTAAATACTTTAGGAAGCTTTAGAAAGCCTGTAAAATATACTAACTGTAGTTCACACACAAACAAATCCACTTTAGATAAATTCTTTAGGATATGTGATATCTCGGCAGGTAAAGGTGCATGCTGCCAAGCCTAGAACTAAGTTTGATCCCCAGGACCAGCAGAGTAGGAGAGAGATTCCTGCATGTTTCTTCTGAATTCCGCACACAGGAGCCATATGTGTGCACATTCAATAAATAAAATAATAAGAAGCTCCCAAAACTAATTCTTTATTCATCATTTTTAAAATTTCATTAGATATTTTCTTTATATACATTTCAAATGATATCCTGAAAGTTGAGAAAGTACCCAAGGAGCTGAAAGTGTCTGCAACTCTATAGGTGGAACAAAAACTAATTTTAAAGAGAGATAAAGAAAAGAAAAGCATATGACAGCAACTCTAATTGAAGTGACACATTGTAAAACAAGGTATTCATGGTTACACATACTCTGAAAGATCCTAAATATGAAAGAGCCAGGATCTGAACCTTTACTGGGATACATTCTAAGTCTCACTGAAACATGTAAGAACTTATGATTAGATCATAGTCCTACGTTATAAAGGGGCAAATGAAATGGAATCAAATTGAGAGCTAAACTTAATGTTACAGCTAAGCTGATGAAGAAAGAGTAACATCAATGAGGACAAAATAAAGCACCCTGAGACACACAAGACTCCAGGACCATCCTTGCTATGTGCCTTTGAGAACAAAGAGCACTCAAAATACATGAACGACCGTGTGCAAACTCTGCCTATGAGAACAGTAAATTCAGTCTTAGTAAAACGGAAAGTAACTCACAGGTGTTGCTGTCTCATAAGCAGAGGGGAATCTGTCCTTCACATTGAAAGTTGGAAAGTATGAAGAGCTCTATGCAAGAGGTGGAGTACCATGCAGTCAAGAGGGGTCAGCTCTGGAATTTGTTTCCAATCAAAAGACAGGAGAGGAAACCCTGGGAAATGTCCATTTATGTTTCTAAGAAAGGATTATCAGAGTCAAAACTATTATTATTTTTATACAGAATCAGCAAAAGCCTGTGTCCCAATAAAAGGGCAAAACGATGAGACTCTGTGGCCCACCTATCAAGTCCTTCAAACATAACACAGAGGAGACAGGGCTTTTACTGCAAGATTCATAGTGAGGTAACCCCTCATGATTTATTCCATAGGTACCACAAATGTGTCTTGACCCATGTACCGTCTGAATTCCCATGCTATGTAACTTGTCAGTGCTGTATCTTTGCCTGTTTTTCGGTTTGATTCATAGGCAGGCATGCCTTAAACAAATCAAGCGGAGTTAATTTTAATTTTTTAAAAAGTAAAAACATGTGAACACTAAGATAGAAAGATTTCAAATGGCATCATAAAATGAAGATTATGAACCTGTTTTTTAAGCAACAGACAGTTTCAATAGACTCACATTCAAGCATTGAGTCACTGAATTACACAAAGCCTTGACCAATATTTATTGCTCCATGTTTTAGAAGCAATTTCCATTTTGATGGGTTGCTTCAACAATGGTATTCTGAAGCAGTTAGGTAACATAAAAATATAGGATCAAGATTATGTCTGTCAGATGAAAAATACAGCATTTATGCAGCATTATATAATCCATTCACTGGTTTATGGGCCCAAGGTCCCCCTGGGAGTGCCACAAACCCACATAATATTCTACAGGGTTACAGTTTGCACTTGAGACTCTAAATGGGCAGGAAATGCTTTCTGAAGTCACAGTTGTAACCAGTATATGTCTCACTACTGCAAAACAAGTATAAAATACTAATAATTTCAATTTGGCATCTAAAGACGTCCCCATTTCGAGACGATCCCAACATTAAAATAAATGTGCTTTTTCCCTGGGAAGTCTGTACCTCGACTCCGAAGATACAAAGTGCATAAATCAGAAGACCAAAGTGGGCCTATGAAAGAGCAGTTTCCAATGATTCAATGTCAGGGAAGCCGACTGTAGTGCTCCCTGAGGACGGGCCCTGTATTTCTTAAACACTTCATCTAACTGCCTTCAATAAAGAAGGATCACATGAGACTTAATTTTAAAAATACCATCACAGTAGAGATAGGTATTGTTGCTAAAAGGACTGGACATAATTGTAATTCAAAACAAAAGATTCATCCTGGATTTAAACTTAGCAATAGGTAAGTATAGGGATATGATTAAACATTTACAGGAATAATAAAATAAAATCAAACTGCAAATTCTAAGCAGCAGAAAAAGAAATGTGTAAAAACCTTTGCCGCTGCGAAAGGCGAAGCAGTAATAGCAGTATGAGAGGGAACAAGCTTTCACAAACTAGGTAAAAGAAATTGTTCAAAGGAAGGAAGCCACTGTGCAATTTCTTGGTATTTATTGATAGGAATTCCAATTCTGGCTTCAAGCAGTAAAGAGAAACCTAAAAGTATATATGACACTATTTAAAGAAATATATAAAGTCTGGATTATTTAATCTAGAGAAAAAAAGAGTTAAGCACGCCTCCTGGGGTGTGGGTGGAGCCTCTCAGTGGAAGTACTCTTTCTAAGCATGCCTCCTGCAGTGTGGGTGGAGCCTCTCAGTGGAACTACTCTTTCCCTTCTGACATGTTTGCAAGGCACCTAGGATTCAAGGTCAAAATAAAAATAATAACAATGAAAGATAGTTTGAGATTGATGCGACATTTACTTGGGTTACATTTAGAGAACTAACAAAATATAGTCATTGTTGTCCAATAGATGATCATCAAAATGCTTGCACTGTCATTCAAAGCCGCTGAGGTAGAGTAAGAAGTACAGAATTGTTTTGGTTTGTCACAGTCTTTGAGCTTTAGGCTGTAACTTCAGTTTAGACCAAGACAGAGTATTTCCATTTGCCATGTCAGGAATTGACTTCCAATTCAGTATTTCCCAACAACATGTGGCAGGAATTGTGTACCATAGTGCTTTTCCATTTTCTGCTTAAGATCATGAAGAATAGGATCATTGACCACTGACCAGAGTATTAAGAATATGCTATACTCTGTTGGTAATGTTAATTTTACTGTTTTCAAACTGATTTAAGTTCTAGAGGCCAAAAACTGACAAGCTTTGACAAAATTCGGAGTTTACTGTTTGTCAAGTCTTTGATCGCTTAAATTAAACACTGGATATAATCTACTTTAAAATTAATTATTGAATGATAGGAGAGGGAAAGAAAGGAGAGAAAGGGAATAGAGGGACCCAGCCAATACTCTGCCTTTATTTTCCCAATTCAACAATTAGTCAACGTTTAGTAGTGACAAAGGAGGAACTATTTTCATAGATGCTTTTCACTATTTCTAACTGATTTGGTTCCAGACAAGTGAGTATGTCACCCCTACTTTATGAATGTGACAGTTTCATCAGTCTCTCACTCTTTGATGTAAACCTCTCTCAAACAGTGAGTTTAGTGTGCTAGAGCAAGGAGGCTTGTTCATGAATCCAAGAATGCTAAATCCTGGTAAGTCCGTGAGGTCGACATTAATGAGTACTTATGTAGCTGTTTAATTCAGCCAAGTCTATTTGAATACCACATAGCTCTCTTTACTGGGATAATAATTCATTCTCTCTGTCTCTGTCTCTGTCTCTCTCTCTCTCTCAGGATAGAAGAGAAAAATCAACACAATTAAGAATTAAAAACAAGCAAAAAACAGAGTGGAGTTCTTGGTGAGAGAGAGAGAGAGAGAGAGAGAGAGAGAGAGAGAGAGAGAGAGAGAGACCAAAGCCAGAGTAACTTGCAGTTCCCATGAGGAACTTGCAATTACCAGGAGGAACAAAATGTTTTCTCCAAGTAAAAGACAAATCAACATGCCTTTAAATTGGCTAACAAGGATTCTCTCTGGGAAGTGAACAGAGACAATGAAGTGAATGCAGCTTTTAGAATTTTAAACACTCAATGAAACTCATCCTAAATGTTTGGTTTGTTCTTTCTGAGGGAAATATCAGTCTAAGAGCACACGTGGCACAGAGACTCTGCTGTGTTCTGACTGTTCCTCAAAACACAGAAATCTTTATGGTCCCCACAACAACTAAAATTTCCACACCTTCTCTACTCAAGCAATTACACTAATTTTCTGCTTCAAAGCCCACATCAACAAACACATAAATAAGAGAATAAATAAGATGTCCTATTTTATCACTAAAACTACAAAAATAAAAAAAAAATCTCTGAAATGCCAATGTGAACTGAATTATTTTTGTAACTCTACGTTGCCCAAGTCAAAAGATTTTGCATTGTCCGTTATTCATTCTGATAAAAGATGTTTACCCTGTCAGAGCAAGCACAGAATTGGATTTTCTAGAAGCATCCAGGAAGGTAAGGAGATACCATAGTAAAACGTATTGCTAATCTTCATAGGCTATTTATAGCTATGTTCTGGAGTAAAGCTCTTAGAAGTGTTTAGCTCAACAATACACAGCAATATGCTATCACATGTATTTTCCTCCAAGAAACTCAAATGTTGAAATATAGTCTATTTTTACTCATGGCGATGAGGTTAATAACATCTTGTTAATTAAATGAAGCAGTCTGAATTCAAAGCAATGAAACAATTAAGAAAAGATAGAGAAAAACTTCTGTGCATTTACTGCAGCTCACTTTCCACTGCAAATGGTAATTCCTAAAGGGCTCTGAAAGCCTAGTCCTGAGAGGTAATAGAGGAAACAGACTCCTATTAATGTTGTGTCCTCTGACATCTATTCTGTGAAAATAGAAGGAGAAAGCATTAACTTTCAACACTGGACACGCTAAGGAGAAAAAACAAATGAGCACATTCTAAACAGCTATGTGGAGCAAGGTGACCCATCTGAGTTTAACAGGAAACCAAGAGGTAATCAAATGAAACCTATGACCTTTTGCCAGAGACACTAGAGGAGACAAGACGGCCAACACAATCTAAGAATCTGTGAAAAACAGTGAGGAAGGCATGCGCATGTGCGCCCTTCTGCTGAGCATGGGTGCAACAGACACAGATGGTCCCAGCAAGAACTACAGTCCTAAGAGAGGGCAGCTAAGTGCCCCGTCCTTCCTTTAACATGCCTTTACTGTCTCTCCATTATATCCTTTTAACTAAGGTGACTGCAGACTGTATCTCACAGTATCAGACCTATGTGAGATGGAGAAAATGACCAGATCTCATACCTCTAAGAAATGAAAGCAAATCCCAACAACCTGTTTGAGCATCTGATCACAACTGCTACTTGCTCATCATCAAACCAAGTAAACCAGTGTAGGTATGCACATGTATGTGTTAGTACGCATGTGTATGCATTGGTCTGTCTTTCTCTGTGGATGCATTTGATAGCTAAATAGAACAAAAGAGCAAAGAGCTAAATCGTGGGGCAGTGCTACAAAAAGCAAGAAGGAAGAAAGTGTGTAAAAGGACCACAGGGAGTGTCCCGCTCTCCTCCATTCCTTCACCATCTAGTGAGGCATCTAGCATAGTAGTTGCTCAATGAAAGACAAGGCAATAAATAGAGCAATAAAACCTACCTGTTGAAAATGTATATTCCATTCGTAAAGCATCACAAAACATTAATTATCAAGGAAGACCTCCCTGGGTCCTGAGGAACAATCTTTTGAAGGCCCAACATTAAAATGGTCATAACAACAAAAAATAATAACCTACAGGAGACATGAAATAATAATTTCAATGTCAAAAAATAACGAGGAGAAAAAACCAATATAGAACCGGTAAAGAATACATACATTTTTAAGAAAATGCTGAGCCGGGCGTGGTGGCGCACGCCTTTAATCCCAGCACTCGGGAGGCAGAGGCAGGCGGATTTCTGAGTTCGAGGCCAGCCTGGTCTACAAAGTGAGTGCCAGGACAGCCAGGACTACACAGAGAAACCCTGTCTCGAAAAACCAAAAAAAAAAAATAAGAAAATGCTGTTCAAAATATAGAACTATACATCACCAGAGAGGTATGCTTCCTTTTCTAAATAGCACATCGGACTGGATACAAACTGATAAGCAACGGAATGGCAGATGATACTGTCAATCGGGATGATTTAAATGCCATCTTAATGAAATGCCACATGACTCTGCATTCCCTTGCATTACTGCTGGAACTGTAGACATAACACAGGCGCCACAGTACCTTCTGTCCTATCGTTCTTGCGGGAGCTTGTTATGGAGGCTTTCTGTCTATCTTGTTCAAGGGCAGAGCTGAAGGGCCCAGTAGCTCTTTGCCTCCAACTTATTCTGAGACTCAGATGCATGCTTTATTTCTGCAAACATTTGGTAGCCCAAGGGTTAACACTTTTTGCTATGTTTTGCCACAACTATTAGAAAGCTAGGCATCATCTCCCAGGCAGCATACGTGTTTCCAGAGACAACAGTTACTCAGTATTTGTATTAACTTGAAATTGATAGGGGTTTTTATTGTTGTTGTTGTTTTGTTTTGGGGTTTTTGTTGTTTTGCTGTTTGTTTGTTTGCTTGTTTGTTTACATAGTATAGGGATAGTAAGTGCTTACATGAGCATATTCTATGAAATTGAACATACAGGTAAATCAATCGGGGGAATACTGTATAGTAAATCGCCCCTTCACAATTCAGAATGCACACAGGTACTAGAAACTCTAAAGACCCTCTGTAAAAAACCCCAGTGGTGGCGCACGCCTTGAATCCCAGCACTCGGGAGGCAGAGGCAGGCAGATTTCTGAGTTCGAGGCCAGCCTGGTCTACAGAGTGAGTTCCAGGACAGCCAGGACTACACAGAGAAACCCTGCCTCAAAAAACAACAACAACAACAACAACAACAACAACAACAACAAAACCCAGTTAATATTAACCCATGCCTACTATCCTGTGGAATCCTCTCTGAGAGAAAAAGGGATCATGGAGGTAGGAGATGAGAGTGACTGAAAAACTGGCCAGCTTCTCATAATATTTTACTGATGAGATGGTTCTGCCTGGGAACTGGAGGGCTACGGAGTACCAGCTTGGTCCCTCCCCTTACACATCAAAGTCTAGTGAAGCAAAACTATTTAGCAAAGTTTGTACATCCATGAACTGTATACAGAGGACACAGAGCCCTTCAAAGGCTTAGTCCTTTCATTCTCTACTTCAGCAAATGAGCAGCAAATGTCCCTGACCCTTCCCCATAGCTTCTCTGCGTCACCTCCTAACCTTCCTGTGTAAAAGTCTTGCTCTCTGTCCTGGACCAGGCTTCTCCTATCACGTTTTGATATACATGCCCACAACTGAGACCTTGACTTCCTCAAGTGTCATTTCTCCTTAACCATAAATCGGGTTTCTTCCCCCCCCCCCCTCTGACCTGAAAGTATTTGCCACTTTAAATATCTTACATAACCCATTCTTCAGCAATGTTCCAGCCATATCTCTAGCTCCTATGGAATAAGCTTGATTTTCCCTTCTCTCTATCTTCCTCGGGGCAACTCCCTCAGTCTTCATTCTCTAAGAATGTCTTCATGTCTAAGAAAACCATTCTTGATTTGTCAGTGTCTGCAATTATCTTTAATGACACATAAAACATACTGTTTCTTGTATGTATTCCTGTAGAGGAATTTTGATCCAGCAACATGGCTACTAAACACCTGTTTTGTTTTGTTTTGTATTTCGAGTCAGGGTTTCTCTGTGTAGCCCTGGCTGTCCTGGAACTCACTCTCTAGACCAGGCTGGTCTCGAACTCAGAAATCTGCCTGCCTCTGCCTCCCAAGTGCTGGCATTAAAGGCATGCGCCACCACTGCCCGGCTACTACACACCTTTAATCCCTAACAAGGAAGGTAAGTGATGTCTAATTGAGGAGTAAAGGAGATAATGAATCAGAGAGAGATGTGACCCTGTGAGTCAAAGATAGGATATGTCCAACTCTCATAAGAATAGCACAGGAAGAAAAGGCTACTCAAGAGCAGAGAGAGGAAAAAGAAGTGTGGTGTGTGGTATGCAGTGATTAGTGGGTGGTGGGTAGTGGGTAGTGGGTGGTGGGTAGTGGGTGGTGGGTAGTGGGTGGTGTGTGTTTGGTAGTTTTACTGGGCAACTTTACTGGGACAGTGTTACTGAGACAAGTTCCAGGGAGAACTAGATAGACACAAGTGAAGAGAATGAGGGACCAGAATATTAGAACATATTAGCAAATCTAGGATGAGACCAAGCAGGGCAATTCATTCAGAAGACAAGACAAGCCAGACAGGATCAGTCAGCTTGGAAGATTAGATTGTAAGGAGGCTAGATTGTCCAGGCCTAGGCCTAGGAATAGTTAGAACAGAGATGGAAGCCCTCTGGGCTCATCAAAGCTGTGTATTCACACAGCTTGGGTATGGCTCTCATCTCAACATGTCATCTAAGGAAATAAAAGCAACATTTACAGTGACCAAAAAAACTATACTGTCCAAAACAGGACTCATCTGTGAACAAAGATATATACTCTACTGATTACAAGAAACCCTCTGGCAAGCATCATGCTGAGACAGGCAGAGGTGGAGAGCCTGACTTCTTTGAGGTTCTTGTAATCAGCAGTATATATAGTAATACAGCAGACATGTGAAAGAATGAATTCCAGTATGGACTGGTCAGAGAATTCATCCTTCCAGCCATATACCTTACTGGCCTGGTGTCTTTCATTCACAAATAAGTTAGTTCTGGATTTGTACAGCACACTTTTTGGTCACATGAGTAATATAGCTCACCTGCTCATTAAAGGTAATCGTAAGTTCTTTTTTTTTTTTTTTTTTCTTTCCTTTTTGGTTTTTCGAGACAGGGTTTCTCTGTGTAGCCCTGGCTGTCCTGGAACTCACTCTGTAGACCAGGCTGGCCTCGAACTCAGAAATCTGCCTGCCTCTGCCTCCCGAGTGCTGGGATTAAAGGCGTGTGCCACCACCACCAGGCCTTTTTTTGTTGTGTTTTGTTTTGTTTTGTTTGTTTCTTTGTTTGTTTTTTCTTAAGTTCCTAATAAATGTCTCTTTAATGAATAAATCCAATTAAGGCACTAATAGATACAGTTTTTTGGTTTTTGGTTTTTGTTTTGTTTTGTTTTGTTTTGAGACAGGGTTTCTCTGTGTAGCCCTGGCTGTCCTGGAACTCACTTTGTAGACCAGGCAAGCCTTGAACTCAGAAATCCGCCTGTCTCTGCCTCCGGAGTGCTGGGACCAAAGGCAAACACCACCACTTTCGGCTTATGATACAGTGTACTATAAAGAAAGCCCTTGGTGGTAACAAAAATATTCTTTTAGGGACATATATTAGGTATTTTGGTATAATGTAATATTTCAGCTACACTTGTTTAAAACTTCATTATTACTTTTAGTCTTTCTGAAGCTTTTGGTATTTCCAGGCATTCCTTTAGATGGGTTAGAAAAGATATGAATGGCTTGTTCCTCTTTTCCTTATCTTATACTCTCTTATCATTTAAGGCCTAACTTTAAAGTTGCCTATTTATGAAATAGGATGCAGTCTCCAGTTATTTAATTGCCTCTTTTTCCATACTCCCCAAGCATGTGGTGAAGATTCAATCATTAATTGAAGGTCTCCAAGTGACAGAGAGGGGAGAAAGTGACAAGGAGAGACAGTGAGAGGAGAGAGAGAGAGAGAGAGAGAGAGAGAGAGAGAGAGAGAGAATATGCCAGGAGCACACACAGCTTACAGTTAGCACTATGAATAGCCTGTGAGATAACATTATTGTCCCAATTTTAGAGATAAGGAACCAAATAGAGAGGATTAAGAGAATCCCCAGGACTTGAAGGTAAAACAGAAAAGCAGTGGCTAACCTTAGGTGCTTATATAAGCCTGTGTTTGCCAAGGAACATCAGTAGGCACATTCACGCCATGGTTATTTCTATGTCTGTGTTCCCCCCAAAACTGTCTGTAAGCTTTGAATAGGGAAAGCCTCTCTTAAAAAGACCATCATTCTAAGACTGACAAGATGGTAGTTTTCAATGCTCAATGAACACCAGAAAAATAACATTGTAGAAACTTGGGTTCATTCAACTGAGAACGAGAAAAGAGCATTTATATCTATGTGCAAAACCTAAAAGTCTTAAACTGAGGCACTAAAAAAGAGAAACCAGTGAATATCTCATAAATTGTCTATTAATTAGATATGCCATATCATTAGATTTTACCACCCTAGATATGTTTGCTCCACCTACGACTTTCTTATTAAGTAGTAGACTAGATTTCACTAATCATGAAGGGAAGCCAGGCCTGATCCTTCACAATCACAGACTCCTAATTATATTACTCCTTTATCTAGCTCCCACACAGAGCTGATTCATTCCATCTCTGCTTTTGCTACCATATCCAAAGCCCTGGGATTACTAAGGGAGCAGCAGGCATGCTGTAGCCATGCTTCTCGAAGACAAAGTAGAGATGGAGTTTGCTAGAATGAGGGTACTGTGGTCCTCACAGAAGGAAGTCAGCAAGGCACATGGGTGAAGGAAGAGGGTGTGAAGGTAGAACGTGAACATGGGCTTACAATTCCCATGGCTCTGAGCAACAGGCTCCTCTTGAGAGCTCACTTCTGAACTTATGCTTCTCGTTTGTTAAGGGAAGCTACTTAATAATTGCTGGACTTCGCTGCAGTGAGGAGATTAAATAGACGACTACATATTTAAGGCACAGAGGCACTGAATCAAGAAACTACTTCTGCCTAACGAATATTGTTATTGGCATTGCCTTATCCTTCCCTTAAGTCTCTTCAGCTTCATCAACACGTGTGGTTCTTTAGAAGAGATAAAGAATTGGGCACGCTGGAGAGGACATTCCATTCCTGCTTGTGTGCCTTGCACCTGAGGGGTGAACTTTGGTAAGGACAAAGTATGTCTTTTGAATGGTGCTGCACTTTTCCTAGCTGCAGAGAGGTCAGAAGCTTAGTACACTCCATGAAGTTCATTTTCTAGTCTCATAAAAGAGAACTGAGCTGTTCATTATCCCAGTGGAGGGGAATCCTGATAGGGATTGATGTAATACCTGTTCTCTCTCTCTCTCTCTCTCTCTCTCTCTCTCTCTCTCTCTCTCTCTCTCTCTTTCTCTGCTTTGGTGAGGTTCTTTAAGGGCCCTTGCAGAAAACATTCAAAATGTGGAAAGACGATAGGATTGTAAGAGTACTGTGAACTTAGGAAAGGGAACACAAGGACAGAGAGCCTGTACACACACTGCCTGCTCTTCCCTCCACTCTGCCCCAGCCACACACCTGGGACAGCCCCACTCTGTGTGAGGGAAAGAGAGGTCTTGATGCCTAAGAAAGTGGGCCTGATGTCCAGTGCTACACTGCCCAATCAATCCCACAGGGACAGAAGTCCCATCCTGTGCCTAGACCCTCACTCCTTGCTTTCTAGCTGCTGACTTGAAATTGAATACAAACAACCCATGAAAGATGGTAACATCTATTGATACTGCAATGTAGACAGTGAAGCAAACAGCACTTCTGTGGCCTAGAACTGGAAAACTAACTGTTAAAGATGGTAGATTCTCCTGTGTATGGGATTGACCTTTCTATCATTTCAAAACTTTTGAAACATGTCTTTTCAAATGGAGACTGCCAGTCCTTGAAAACAGGTTTTCCTGTTTTATCCAAGAAGAAGCAAAATGCACAGAAGAGAAATTTGACTTGTTTCTTGTGGTAGTCAGATGTTGACAAAGCCATAGTTTTACAGGCACCCTGGGGAGGGCCGAGCCCACCCCTTGCCTCCAGGAAGAAATGGACCTAAACTGTCCACCAAGATCCCTGTGGGAAGAGGAAAAACACATCTACACAAAACCTGGCAATCGCCGTACAAGGGAATTTTCTAAACAAAAGCACTCTGCATACACAAATGTTAGGAAGAAACGGATGGAGAAACGTTAGCTCAAAGGATAGTGTATGTATGGAGAAATGGCTTTGTCAGATATTTTTGGCTACACAAAATCAAGATGTACTTTTTTAAAGCTGTGGAGAAAGAAATGCCATTCCATGCTTGTTTTCCCGAGAAAGTGGCATGCCAACAGTTCATGTTTGGAACCATGCAGTACCCAGCTCTTCTAGAAGCCTGTAATCATAAAATCAGAACTTGACAAGCCAAATAAAACATTGTAATTTTTGATCACTGCCTTTCAAATTTTGGGCATTGGGTACTGGAGTAATTAGATGTTCACATAAATGTACCCTCTTGTTTTACATATGTTTTACATTTAGAATCTGTTTCTAGTATGATAAAAATAATAAAACTAAAATGCACTTCTACTTTCTGGTGACACGTCATTCTCGAGAACAGAGGTTTAAGAAAATCACATTCAAGGAGAAACTTAAGATTCAATTAAAGTTTTACATGAGTTTAAGGAGGGAATGTTAATGGAATCTTCATGTATTGTTGAATGGAATAGGTATTGCCAAATTTATACATATTTTTTAGTAAGTCAGATAACTTGGTAGACTGATGAAGGTTGATAATCAAGAGTATATGAAAATGAATGAACTATTTGTACTACATTATCAACATAAAATTCATTTACATTTTTAGTGCTATAGGGTGAGTTCCTATGTACTTAAAAATATGCTTTTATGGTTTGCAGTATATGGTATGTGCCTCTGTGTGTGTGTGTGTGCGTGTGTGTGTGTGTGTGTGTGTGTGCCCGTGCGCACATTCACATGCATGGAGAACATGAACTTTAACAAAGTGTTTTCTCCAGTCATTCTCCACCTTATTTATTTTGAGATAGGGTCTCAGTGAACCTGAAGCTCACAATTTGATTAGACTGCTGGCCAGCGAGTCCCTCGGATACGCCTATCTCCACTTCCCACACACTGGAACTACAGGTGGAGGGAAGATGGTGGGGACCTGAACTCAGATTCGCATGCTTTCTCAACTGTCACCTTCCTAACCCCAACATGTACTATCTTTGAATGTATCCTTAGTCTGTGTAAGGCATGGAGGAGGAGGAAAGACACACAGAAAGTCAGAGAAGAGGGACATGGGCTTGCAACCCAATTTAAGTTTTGAAACAGACTTTTAAATATGAGCCTCTGTTTCCTCAAGAAACAAACAAGCACATGATGGGTTGTGGACAAAAATCTCAAGTATGACTGTGTTGTGCTATTTTGAAACAGAATAAATTGAAGAAATTATTCACCACACTGATATCAGGAGAGTAGCATTATTGCCTGAAACACCCCCCCCCCATAGCAGTTTGAAACATGCAGAATCCTGTTAAAGCTACAGATTTGTGAATAATGAGATCTTTTCTTAGTTTCATTTGAAGAAAGGAAGACAGAGAGGGGACCTGGGGCTAGACTGTGCTAGCAGAGCTAGCTAGTGGCACAGTAGCAGAGGCAGAGCTAGTGGCAACGTGGTTGCTATGAGAATTCACAAGAGTCTGAAAGCTGTATCTGAAGATCATATGAGTCTAGATGAAAAAAGACAGCTTGAGAATCCCGAGACTGGGTTAGAACAAGGTCATGAGTGGGGTATGTTGTGGGAATGCTGACACACACACCCAGAGAAAAGGCAGAGAGGGAAAAGTTCTCCCAAAGTTTCCAGTGACGACAATAACCTGATGGGAAGAACAGAACCGCAAGATGAATGAAGGCATTCCATCTGAGGATGAGAAACATTTTTTACCAGAGCATTCTCACCCATTGCATCTTGTTTTAGCAGAGGAAGTCAGGTGTCTCACATCATTGAAGGCTTTACCACTTCTGACGGCTCTGCCTTCTCGTAGAAACACAGCTCAGAACAGCACACGTCAAGTAATACAAAGATTTAATGGAACCACATAGTCTCCAAGTGCTCAGCAATCAAGTATAGATCACCACTAATCCATATGGGGTGGTACGTATTCTCTGCACATCCCTTCACTCTGGACTTGACTCTGACCCTTCCTGCTTTTATAAATTATCATTGCTAAGAAAATAGGTATAAGCATTATGCTGTTGTATGCATTCACGGATTCTTACAGCTCTTTTCTCTACTAAGCAATTGAAACCCTTGTGGAAAACTTTTCTAAAATTCTTTATGTTGGCTGAGGACATGGCTCAGTGGGCAAGTTCATGAACAGTCCAGCCAAGGCTGGAGGTTCTGTCCCCAGTGGAGCAAACAAAAAGGAAAAGAAAAGGAGAAAAAGAACACCCCTCTAGGTCAGTACCTCGGGAGTCAAAACCTGCTTCATGTCAGTGTATAATCTGGAGCAGGCCTCCTCACCTGACAATTCTTCTATAAAACATGAGCCACTGCATCAATTCTGCCTACCTCTGGGATTTGTGAGAAGCAAGGACAGTCACCAGTCCAAGGATTTACAAATCACAGCAGCCATGCAAAGGTAAGAGCCCATTTCCGTCACCTGTGACATGCTTGTGTGAGCTAGCGCCACTCGATGAGCATGTGGGCTCTCAAGGCATGATCTTGTCACAGGAGAGCTCCTGCATACAGCAAACCTACCGAGAGGGAATGTTTGAGTCAATCAGGAGCTAAGAAAGTGAAGAGACCACTGACACAGGAGAGCCTGTGGAGGTTTCCCTAGAAATAAACATGTTATGGAAGCAATCCCTCTACAGAGAATTTTTAGCATCCAGGTCTTCTAGCTGCAGACAGTACTAGGTAACTTTCCAAAGACCTGGGACACCAAGGAACTGAAGTGATCAGATCAATGGAATCTCTATTTAACTGACACTTTTTGGTTCCCACACACAAGCTAAACACTTCCCAACATCTATCTCCCTGTCTTAGTTTTAATTAGCAGCATTACTGTTTTGAAATATTTCCATCCATTCTAGCCAAGCCTGGCTTCTCTTCCCTCTATAGCTTCTTTAATGAGAAACATGAAGATGGGTGTGCTCTGTGTACTTCAGGATCTGGTGCAAGTTCCAGGTTTCAGGGATAAGTACTGTTTATAATCAAGCTATAAATGTTCACTGGGGAGACTGAGTCATGACTACTTTGAGATGTGGGAACTTCACCTCCAACTGTCAATAGTAACATCAGTTCTAGGGAAATAGTTTTTGCAAAAATATCTACAAGTTAAATTAATCATCTTTCGGTCATGAATATTTAGCAGTGAAATCAACTAAATCTGATAAGTGAGGCCTTCAGTATCCACTCTCAATGATGTTTCATATTGTTACGGAATCAGCAGAGGCAGATCTACCAGGGTCTTAGGGAAGCTAAAGGCTCAAGTGTAATTTTTAACTGTGAGCCACTGTCCTTAAAACAAGGCCTCCATGTGGAGTGAGACTTGGGCCCCTGCTAGGCCAAGATATGTCCCTGGTGACATAAAAATAGAGACAGATTGCACCTCTCTGGGCAGGCACACTCTTCAGTGTCACCTTCACATAGAAAAGGACAAAGTCTGTAAAAGAGGTGGATTTCAAGAGCACTGCATAACCATTATCAGGGTCACATTTCACATCAGCGCCATTCATAGCTCTGCGAATCTGTCTACTGCCGCCGCCCAGCAAGGAGCATGAGACTGTTGCTGCCCCTGTTGCTGGCGAGTCTCAAGGAAAAACTCCTGGCCTCAGGTCCAAACCAAAGGCTACTCTGAAAGGAAGGGAAAACAAGGCAGGAGAACAAAGCGGGCCCTGCCAATGTACTTGTCAGAAACAAAGCAATTATGAACATCATATGATTAAAAAGAAGAGTCATTTAAATAATGAACTCTAATTTGGCTATTTAGCAATTCACTGTTTAGCAATTTGCTATTTTTATTACATTTTAAATCAATCCATCTAACAGAATTTCTCCCAACCCCACACAGTACTATTTCATTGCTGTAAACCTATATTTCAAGGCAAGACAATAACTTTCTATAATAAAGTGGTAATAAAAAGAGTACCAATTATCCCAGTATTTTCTCAAAATAGGTAGACTTTCTTTCATGCCTTAATTTTATGTTTTCCTTTGCCCCATACTAAAAGCTTGGCGTAATTATCTCTGAACAGGTTGAGCGCAAGGTCTCTGCAAAATCTGCTCAGGGTGATTATTTTGCTGGGATTTTTTTCTCCCCGCTGTATTTGCAGAATTTAGCTGAGACTGTTAGAAGCGGTTTATCAAAATAAATGCTTGATTGGCTTTAGCAGTTTTTCGTAATTGAAAAAATAAAGAAAGAAGAGTTTTCTAATAAATGAAGGGAGAGAGAGGTTAAATACTTTAATTACTAACTTGCAAAAAGATTTCCATTTGAATATGGAAACAAAGTAGAGGGGCCCCCTATTTTTACGGGGACTGGAATGACTCTAGGGGATTTAATGATGATGCTGGGTACTTGAAACTGTGGGACTGAAGAATGTGACTTCTAAGCAGACTTCCTTAAAATTTAATAGTGCTAGGGAATACTTAAAGTGGGTTAGTTTAGAAGGGAAGTTTAAATATACAAATTTGCAGGGGTGGAAATAAGAAAATAGTGAGTTTTGGTGTTTTGGGTTTTCTTTTGTTTTTTGTTGCTTTGAAAAGATTTTCAATTTCTTTCTCTTAAAAGGGAGGGCAATTACTATGGAGTTGTGACATGGAGAGGCCGAAGGATCTGGCGAGGAAGATGGTTAGATGCCCATGGAGGAGGCCAACTCAATATGCCTCTGCAGCACATGCCAGATTGCTTTCAACTCTGAGGATCACAAAGGGTAGGCTCCTAAGTGACTCCTACAGGGAAGATCTTCTCAAACTCAACCCTCCTTGCTGCTGGTCTTAGCTCATACATGAGGACTATGGCTATGGAAGGCCATAGTAACCTGATTTCATGGATGCAGCTATGCCAGCTATGTACTGAGCTTCCAAAATGGAGATTTCATAAACAAAAGAACCTCCATCCTTCAGAATATCGGTTAATTCCACCTAATCAGATCTATTATCATCACTAACCCTGACACGTGGATTACCAGCATTACGAAGCAGCCATTACTAATTAGCCCTCCTTCCTAACACCACCAGCTCAGAAAAGCCTGTGCACACTGCTGTATTAAGAAAGTCTGCTCTGAATTGCTGTTTTGTTTGGAAAGGGAGGGGGAAAAAACTGTGTTCTTTTCCAGCTGGCAGAGTTTTCCTAAATTAGATTAACTTTTAATTTAAATTAAAAAATTTAAAAGCTTTACACAAAGAGACAGTAATTGCCCATTTGAAACATCCAAAAAAAGGTGATTGAAGGGTACAGTAATATGCTTACATGAATAATAAATAATACTTAGCATTTAGATAGAGCTCCTCTCATCAAAGCACTTCTTCTTCAGCATGAACTAATTCACACATTATCCTTGCAAGAAAAGTAAAATTAACGAGTACAATGCGCCACTCACTAAAAGTTGGGTAAACTGAGGCATAATAGCAGTAAAACTGAGATAATTCCATAATGATAGATCAATTTCAGGACACATAGCATCAGACATTTCCATATAGGACCTGTGTTTGTTGTGCATCTAAATCTGAGGTTAATTATTGCAACAGGCACTAAGTGGTCCTTAAGGATATTGCATAGTCTAATTCTGACTTAACCTAAGCCAATGGGTGATGAAGATTTAGAAAACTGCAAAGCATTCTTAAAAATATCCTAATCAAGAAATTGGCAATAATCATTCATGCACACACATGTGCATATCAAAACACAGTTTATCACAAATGTTCAACACGTAACCATTCACCAATAGAAAGAATTATCAGCTAACTATTATCAACCTAATAGACTAGTTCATATAGTCTGTAAGGAAAGGAACCACACCGTTCACTAAGTGTTTGACTAGAATTAAATATTCTAAACTCCTTGAAGAGGTCTAAATGGTGAGCCACGTCCAAGGCAGCACTTCATAGTCAATTTACATAGAAGTAATGTGCTTCCAAAAGTGCACAGACTTCATTTTTAATATCATAGGAAAAAAATCTTGGGCTGGTCTGTTAGGAAGGATCAGTGGGTAAAGGTGCCTGCTACAGTCTGGAGACCAGCATCCAAGCCTTTGGACCATAGTGAAAGAAGGAGAGTGGTGCCTCCTGCAAACTGTCCCTGGACCTCCACATGCCTGGCCTGACATGGGTGCATGCATGCATGTGTGTCTGTGTCTGCGTGTAAACACAAATGTGAGGAGCGGGTGTGGCAGCAGTCCCAAAGGCACCAGGGACTACAGCTAAGTCGTATGACTTGCACCTGACTTCCTCATATAAACCACAAACATCGTGAGAGCTTCGCAGGTGTACCAGGTTACTGGCGAAGACATTCTGGTGGAGATATGCCCCTGCTGCCCTGATTAGCTGAAGCTGCGTACCTGGTGAGGTGATGTGGCCTGCTGTGAGTGGATGGGAACTGATAGTATATAAGAGTGAGAGGCCCAGGGCTCGGGGTCTTTCGCCTATACAGTCAATGCTCTCCCAATAAACGTGTGCAGAAGGATCCTATTGTGGTGTCTTTCTTGCTGGCGAGTCAGGCGTCCCACACACAAAGGCAAAACTTATTAAGTAATTAATTACTTCAAAAAAGTCTCAGATTAGAAAAGTGTTTTTTACCTTTAACATCCACTGATGGAGGAAGAAAGTGACTAGCTGGAGGCACATTCATGATAGCTTTGGCCATTTCTAAATGGATACATGTCTTCCTGCTACTCACAACAGAACTCACTCATAATTAATACCATGGCAACATACAGTTTGGTCATATACAGAAATTGGGTAAACCTGAGCTAGAAGAATATTTTTCACAGGTTTGCAGCCCACAGTATGAGGTAAAAAAAAAAAAAAATACTGTCCAAACACTTGTTACACACTAGGGGAAATTAAGTGAAACAACCCAGTGTTGACATTCCTAAAATCTTCCGAATAGAACATCTTTGAAAAATCTTCCCAGCTTTTAGAACTCAGGGAGGAATTATATGCAGGTCACCTACAATAAGATAAAAATATGAGGACTCAGCTTGGCCTCCTTAATTACCACATGATGGCAGGGGTCAATTCCTAAGTATGAGTGACAATAGATAGCCAGACCAATAGATGAGAGATAAATAGATGTGCATATAAAATATGAACATATACATAAATATATATATACATATAAACACACACATATATATAAACTCACATATATGTATATATACACATATACACAGAGATTCATAAATGTAAGACAACAATATGGGCACGCATTAAAAACTTGTAGAAAAAAGCATTTATATATATGGTCTTCCAGTAGTTTGAGTTTTGTCGTTTGTTTTTATTCTTTCTTTTGCCAGCGTTACAACTAAATTGCAGGATGGCATCCTCTAGCTTTCAAGCAAGTCTCAAAATGTTTACCCGGATGATTTCCTTTTCTTCTCCACCTCCTCAACCTTTTATCTTTCTATTAAAATTGGTGACAAAATGGGCCATGGTATATGTTTGGTTTGGCTTTGGTGGTGTTGTTTCCCCATAGCTGGTTTGGGCTTAATCCTGTGCCAAGCACTAACGGAAGTCTGACGTCTTTAAGATCTATTTAAACACATTCAGAAGTATGTGTGTTTTTAAGTTGCTAGAGCGTTCCACATATTTCCATTTCTCGTCATCTGGAGAATTTACATGGTGGCATAAAGTCTTACTGTAGCTATGCTCACCATAATCTCATCATCCCAGCAGCCATAGGCATGTGAATTACATTTTTAGCTTCCACTGGGGCTCTGGGAAGCTCTGTTAGTATTGCGTATTACACACAAGTTACTTTAAATGCTCTTCTAAGGCCTGTTAAACGCTACACAAACTTTATACTTTTGAGCGCTGATGTTTAACTGATCTACCAGTAAATTCAAGCTCTTGGCTCATATAGTTTTCCATGTTGGTGATTTTAATCCATTATTATTTGTGAATGGATCCTTTTAAAAAGAGCTATGTTTTTAAACAAGGATGTGAAGTCTGGGACTTAATCATTTTATTTAAACTATGATTCTATTAATAATCCCAAACAACTTGCTCAAATACTGTTTATTAAGTATGACTTTATTAGTTACAGTGAATTTTTAGTATCATATAGTAAAAACATTCCTAAATATAATGATTCTAACTGCACCTAAATAAATGTATATTTATTCTGTGTTTAATACTGATATTTATTTTATTTATTTTTTGGTAAGGTGTGTAAAAAGTACACTGTTTAGAATACAAAATTCACATTATTTCCTGCAGCAGAGAATCCTACCACTTGTGTTTTGATACCTATCCTTTTGGTTTGATACCATTGTGATCTGAGCATTAGACAGGAACCGAATATCAGTCTCTGAGACACGATGTCCACATCACTCACTGTGCATCACAGAGGTGAACTCTCGTTGGCAGAAAATCTAACAAAATTTTATTTTCATTTACAATATATTAGTGAGTTTTAAATTCACTTAAAAGAAACAAAAATATATAACAAATATACCCAAAGATTACACAAACACTGAATCTTTTCTATTCCTGAAAGTCACAGCAATGGTATAATTTTCTGTATCTGGAAGTGGAGAAATTATTATTTCCTTGCTATCATGTTGCCTAACATTAGTAAAAGTATTGCTTACAGTAATACCTTTTTTCTTTCATGTCTATTTAATAATGAAATTTCAATCAACCAGATGTTAATTTGAGATACTAGAATTTAATGAAAACCAGTATTCTTCCATACTTTCTCTCCCTCAGTGTCTCTAAGTGTCTCTCTTGTCTCTATCGCTGACTCTCCCTCTGGCTCCTTCACCCTTCTCTTTTTGCCTATGAATAGGTAAACAATCTCATGGTTGGCTATTTCAGAGTATACAAAGCAAAAATAAAATGGAGCAAAAGTCCATGGTGTAAGTAAGGACTTTGAAATTCAGGTGATAGAAAAGTAAAAGTTGTGAATTCATTCAGCTCAACCTAGGTGCTTCTTGACACCACTGGACAAACAAGAATGTTCTGCAGGCAGCGTTCAGTCCCCCAGAGCTGGGTCTGGAAGGCAGTTGGCATTTATTTTACCTCCATTTTCAAGCAACTTATCGGGGGTTCTATTTTTGGCAACAGCTTTGTTAATGAGATAGAGGAGCTAAACACTGTAAAGAAGTGAGCAGCGACGTTCTTTTCCCATAAATGTTATAATGGAAGAGATAATGCTTTAACAGTTAACAAATTTACATGTTTAACACAAATACATTTAATCTTGAAATAACCAAAATAGTGATGAATGTTTTAAGTACCACACTTTGCTTATTTGTTTGAAAGGAAATATTACTCAAAGCTAGCTTTCAGTAAGAAATTGAAATTTCTTTCATTCTGTCATCACATGAGAGAGTGAATATTCCTTGCTTTAAACAAAACAGAGCTTTCTGTGGACAAAGGATTCATCCACAGAAAATTCTCCAAGGTAAATTTAATTTGATGTCATGGTACTATTGAACCTTGGCCACCTCACATGTTTATATTTTAGTAGAATGGATAGAAAATTAGAGAGAAACAAAACATACTTGGTCTGCAAAGACATGTACAGTATGGTCTAAAAGTCTTGTATTCTTCTTAAGAATAAGAACATTATCAGAAATAGTTGACCCTAAACAATGTCCTAATTCATGGACACTAAATAACAATTAGAACTATTCCAATTAAGTTTTAATTTTGGAAAAAAATTAACTACAAACTCAGTCATTCAATAAAGTGTTGTCGTCCTCCAGTGTGTTTCTAGGCACAGAATATAGCAATTTACTATTGACAAGCACTAACGGAAGGGGTCATTTCACAAGTATAACGTGGACAAAGGTGAACCGGGCAACTGATGAAATCTGTGGCCAAGGCGAAATAGCAATCTCTGAGCCAAATGGTAATAAAGTTACCGAAATGAAGCAATGTAGTTTCTAAACTGAACTGTCATAAAGTAGGATATGGGCTTCAAACTGGCATGTCAGTAGTAATTAAAATATTATTTCTCCGTTTTAAAAAGTTCTTGATAGTTTTAACAGTCTTATCGATTTCTTTCATTCAAACAGCTAACAGTGAGGTTAGAAGGAGGCTGCTGAGTGGACAGGAGGCAGTGGAGAGACTTGATGGAGGTGCTGCAAGAGATAACGCCAGGGACATGTGTTAGCATACTAGAGTGGATGGGAGATTGTGCAAGCTGAATGCTGCACTGCCCTGCAGTACAGAAAGCCAGATGCAGAGGCACATGCCTGTAATCTCAGCACTTGAGAGGTGGAGACAGAATGATCCAGAGTCCAAGGTCATCTTTGCCTTGGATGAAAAATAATTCAAGGCCAGCCTAGAGACCCTGTGTCAGAAAAAAAAGAAGGGTGGAAGAGAAAATGAAGGTGGAAAGAGGGAAGGAGGAAGAGAGGAGGGAGTAAAAAGGGAGGAATGGAAGGAGAGATTCAAATGTCCAGGTACTATCATGTTTAGAAAGCAATGACTGCACATATGACCATGTCATTACTTATGTGTGTATGTCATATACATATACACATACATATATGTATACGTATACAAGTTTCTTTAAAGCAAGAGGATTGAGTGAAGCTCTTAAAATCCACTCAGACCCTAAAGAGTCTAACGTAGTGTGATTATGAATAATCTTCATAAATCTGCTAGCACATATGATGTTATAAAATCTAAAGCTTGGCTGAAGACACAGATGCCTAAAAAGGCCTCGTCTTCATTCATTCTCATCAACAACCCACAGAGGGAAGTCAGTAAGAAGAGGAGCAAGCCAAATGCATATCCACACATTCCTCAGGCAGCCAGACCTTTCTCTTTATGGGGAATAGGAATATATCCTTCCCAAAAGGTGGTATTTGTCCATCAAATGCCTTGTGTACCAAATTTGTATGTAATCTACTTTATAACTAGCTACTTTATCATGAAATGCCTTTCATTTTAATGTATCTATGCTCACATTATACAGTAAATAAGTGGTTTGTCTGCACTTAACTAGAAAGTACAAAAGACTTCATTTCATGAGAACACAAAGGAATCCCCAGGGACCTAGAGTCTAGACCAGAGAATCCTGCAAACCTGATTTTCACTTTGCTGGGGAAAAACAAAAGTATTGCAATTGCCCACAGTATGTATATTTCTTGCTCACTTTTGAACTGTGGTCCTACCTTACAAACTATCCCATGCATCACCCACTCAGCTCACAGACCCAAGGCATAATCTGCTATGAGATCCCACACACAGACTACGTACAAGACCTCAGATTGAATTACCAGAGAATACCTGCCTACTAGCCTCTGCCTAACCTCTCCAAAGCAAAATAAGCAAATGCATTTCCACAATGAAAGTTTGCTATTCCTCTCATATCTAGTAGAAAAAAAAAGAGAGAGAGAGAAGAAACAATGAATATAGCAGTGTTCTTAAATGGTCAAGTCAGTAAATTCTTTTCTGGTCACATCTTTGTAGCTTAGGGTAAAAATAACACACTTCTAGTGTTTGTCCCTGTTTTCTAATTACGCACATACACTGTATGTTATGGCCCAGAAGAGAAATAATAATACAAAGGTTCACTATGTAAGAATGATACTGTATCCTCTGGCTAATGGAAAGGTCCTTGCCCTGAAGTTTTGGACCCTCTAAACAAACATTAAAATTACTGTGCTAAAGTAGAAGCCATTGGTGTTCCAAGAGGTATCAATAGTGCTAGGCAAACTCAATACCCTCACATCAATCAACAAGATCCTTTCCTCGGGGTGGCAGTGAACAATATGCTCACCCTCATTCCTCTGCAAAAGAGAAATTTCTTGTCTGAGACCTACTATTCTTAAAAACACAATGTCAAATCTAGTGAGGATGCAATATATCCTTGTGAAATTATGAAGACCTAGTGGCTAGCTACCTGTCAGACTTCAGTTTATTTCTCCTTTTGTTTGGGCATGGCTAAATGACCTTCCTCCACGAGACACAAATTTGAACAGAGCTGCAGATCACGGGCAATTAATGTGCTGACCAACAAGAGAATGCTCTCTAATTATGGTTTCCCACGTGCCAAATGCAGTCAGAAATGTGTCTGGCACAGCAAGAAGAAGCATGTTGTGGGCTGGAGTTTGGATTTTTGCAAGACTCTGCCACTGTCGTCAGTTAAATGAAAGGTTGTTAAACAGAGCCATAAAATATAAATAAAATTAAATAAATAAGTAAGTCAGACAAACAAAAACCACAGTGCTTAAATTAGGACACCTTCAGGACTTAGAGCTCCTACTTGTCACTTGACAGAGGGCTCACCAAAATGCAGCCTAAGATTTTATCTTGCATGAGCCCCATACTCACTCAAATTAATGACTTGGTCAATTGGTCAATGTTAAAATAAAGACTCCTAGTGGAGGCTTAAAAAAAAAAACCCTCAATTACAATATCACACCAAGTCTGTGGTCTGTGTTCACCTGCATACACTGGCTTTTCTGGATACAACTAAACATCCATTTCAATCTTTTTTCACTTCATGGAACACTTTATTGCTTCACTAAAACTAAAATCTATACACATGAACTTGCAAACACAATATGGGGGAAAGACCAATTTTTTTTTTTAATCACCACAACACTGATGTCACCTGGACTAAAGGCAGGGCTGCTGTTCCACGCAAGCCCAGTTACTGTAACAAATGTAGATCTTACGAGCTTTGGATTACTAATTGTGTCTAATACAATTTCGTGTTGCATCCAAGTACAAAATCAATACCGTTTGTCCACATGTAGGACAAATGGAATCCATAAATGGTTCTTATTGGGTAATTAACCACCTATTATTGTCATGGTTAGTGAAACAATGAATATGATAAGATAAATTTTTTGAGGAAAATACTGCCATGATTAATACCTCCCTACATGTTAAATAAAAACGACTGCCTTTTGTGCAGTTCTGTTGGCAGAAGCACAGACCCGCTAGTAGTTACCACAATAACAGGCTAACCTTCAACTGAACTCCTTCCCTCAAGAAATTAAATGCTATAGCAGGACTTTAAATCCCCCCACTTAGAGCTCATTTGTGGGCTGTGTAACCTGCAGTTCCTTAAGAGAACTCATTATCTGCAGGAGAAGAGTCCCTTTATAATTTCTTTATGAATGTATATATTGTTTCTATAAAAAAATTCTAACTGTCTAAAAAGGATAAGAATATTAACAGTGTAAGCAAGGCAGAGAGACCTGTACCAATCAGAGGCCATCGCTGTTTCCAAGGACTCAAATGCAGGACTCAATCTGTCATGGAAAACTGGTCATCAGATTGAGAATAAGGTTAGAGAAAATGCTTATTTAGAAAAAGATATTAATCTGCTAGACTGAGACTAATGTTCCTGGTTTTGTTGATAGTCAGGCTCTCTACTCTATTCTCTCTCTCTCTCTCTCTCTCTCTCTCTCTCTCTCTCTCTCCTATCTCTGACTGTCTCTTTCTCTGTGTCTGTCTGTCTGTCTGTCTTTCCCTGCACTCCCATTTAATGATGCCCACTCACTCCCAGATCCTGTCCACACATAAAACCAAAAACCTCCGACTCATCAACCCGGCATGGTAACTTCAGAGCCAGACTCGTTTTAAAACTAGAGACCAGTGCAGCAGGAACAGCCACAAAGTAACAAAGCTGAATTCCACAGATGTGACACTTGGAAAGGGTAACTGTATTTCACATGTGAGATGGGACAAAAAGAGAAAGGAAAAAAAAAGGCCACTGAAGCAATAACTGCTCACTGAATTACCATTAAATGGTAAGATTTACAATCCAGAGCACAGTCACTGCATATCTAATGGAATTTGTCCTAGAAGGATATAAAGTGAAGTTTCACAGCATAGGGCGTGTGCAGGTGATATATATTTCTTTAATCTTCGTTCTAATTAAAAAACAAACAACAACAACAAGAACACAACAACAAAAAAAAATTCAAAGCACAAGAAAAGGACACCGTGCAGAATCTCAAGCAAACCCCCAGGCAAACTTAGCTGCTTATCTAACTTGAAATGCACTTCTCATTATCCACTCCTATTCGCCATCAAGTGAAAACTGAGTTTGTCAAATGCAAACTGTAAGACAACTGACCAAACACATACTAACTAATACATGTTATCCAGTCCAAGCCCGAGTAGTAACACATGAACAATTAAACCTGGTAATTGTTTGCCAGAGGAGAAAATGCTGAATGCAAAGACGTTGGCTATAAGTTCCAAGTTTCTGCTTCTTTTCGAAAATCAAATTGAAGAGAGTTCAATATTTTTTCTAAGAAGAAAAAATAAATTACTATGTTGCAGACAATGACACCCTTGTAATCAAATAAAATTATGATCACTAGGCTTCTATCATGACTACATTCAACTTTCAGAAAAGAATTGACTAAATTTCAGAGGTAAACTGCCTGAAACATTCCAGTGCACTCTCCAAGAGCCACTGCAAGCCAGTCCTAACAGCTCTTCAAGCTCATTAAACACTGGTAAAAGGCTGGCTGTTTCTACCTCCCGACAGAGGAACGTGCAATAAATCTAACTGGTCAGAGGGGTTCATGCACATTGACAAACGCTTTTAGGAAGAGAACGAACAGAGAGGCAGTGCCAGAAAACTGTGGGTCTGTTTGTTTTTGTTTTCAAGATGGTTTGTTTTGTTTCAGTAAATGGGTGCCTTGCTTAAGCAGCGTCACAGTTACTGTCCTTGAAGGAGGGAAATGTAAAACTCTTGAGCTGATATCGCAAATCCAGTGCTCTGTTCTTCTCTCCTCCCCCATGGAGGATCTGAATTTTATTTTAAGGGATTAACTAGCAACACACATGGTCAGCAATGATAGCCTTGTTCTTTTCAACCTTAGCAAGTCCTGATTGGTAAGGGAGACATGGTAGCATTATGTGGACAAGTGGCTATGTCATCAGAGCTTCAGGAGGTTCTGTGCAGAGATGCTTGAGTAAACAGCAGTGCAGATGATTTTATATTTAGCAGACGCAGACCGCAGTCCTTAACACACACGTGTACATAGCCTGCCTCTGGTTACTGAAAGCAGAAAACAAATACGCGATCTACAAGCCAAAAGGTTTTTCAATCCAGATTCACATCGATTTTAACTTCCATTCTAGTCAAAATGATGTACCATTTTCTCACCCACCATGCCAAGAGCACTGAAAGATTACCCTAAACGTCAGCTGGGAAGAGCTCTAAGCTACAGTGAGCCAGAGATTTTCTAGCTCCTTATGAAGACCAGTGGACCACCTGATACTTTTTCATCAGGGTGATGAAATTAAAGGGCGGCTTTGATTTGCTTGAAGGATTCTTTCCCTCACTTAATTGTTTAAAGTACACAGCATTACCACAAAGGGGGTGGGGAGGGAAATTAGGAAGGCGACTGTAGGGCCTGAGCTAATTGCAAGCTGATTAGATTGTGCCATGCAAGAGTTCTCTCTCTCCCTCCGTTACATACCATCACAAGCTCCAGTCCTTACCACCCTTCTGCAGTAACAAACAAGCTGATTTGCTAACAAAATGGTCAGCTCGGGCACTCACACAGAGGCTCACGGGGTCCACAGACGGCTCCTCTTCATGCAGAGATCTTCCAGCTCCATTTTCCAATCTGATTACACGGCTCCTTGTTCCAGCAGGCTTAAACCTTCATGGCAGTTTACCAACATTTTCATCACTGTTTTTTTTTTCTTTTACAAAGCAAAAGAACTGATAAGCTCTCAGGTACCCAAGATTTCCTAGTCAATGTCTGGCCAGCAGCCAGCACTCCCTCACTACACAACTGTTCCGGGCCACCCTGCATAAAGCAGACAGGATTTCCCAGGCTGCACAGAATTCTGAGAATCTTGCTGTGTGTACAAGTGAGCAGCATGTTTCTGTTCGTACAGATGTCCACTATTGTGTCTAATCTCATCTAGGAGGTACAGAGAACTAATAAGGGCCCTGCGAGCTCTTATACCGCCCCCAAAGAAGCAATGCAAGCAAAAGCAAGGTGCAGGTGCCCATGGGCTTACTGTTCGCCTAGTAGACCTGCTTAGGAACTCTGCCTACTCAACACTAATAACTCTTTCAGACGCCCTAGTCTGCTTATCTAGACAGACCCTATTCCTTCTGTTACCATGGAAAGGATCTCAGTGACTTTCCATTAAAATCTAAAACACACAAAAATGAACAGAAAGCCACTCCTTAGCATCTTCAAGCTTTGGAAGAGGCCTCCACCTTTGAAAAGACAACTCAGAAGATATCCAAGTGAAATGATGTTTCCTGTCCGTGGATGTGTCTGAGGATTGTTCTTATGCCCTTCGATCCCAAGAAATCGCTCCATGCAGGTAGCCCAAGTTACCTGTTTACAGTCAGATGATTAAACAGTGATTACTCTGGCATTTCCAGTGGACTCCTACCGACGGGCTTCCTATCTCATCCTTTGGAAATTCATTTTCACTCATGGCTCATGGGTCTAAGATGAAAAATAAACCAGGCTGAAAATGTGAATTTTCCAGTGCAATAATGTATGTGTTCGCTCACTGGGTGCTGTTACTCAGCCAAGCAGCAATAAACAAACAAAAAATAATCACAGAGCCTTCTTCATCCATGACCAATAACTTTCTAACAAAGATAGAGCAAAGGAAAATGGCTTTTAATGTCTGAGGTTAGTCTGGATTCATTTTTGCATGGTAAAGGGTTTAGGGTAGGGAGGGAAGAGAAGGAAGGGCAGGAGTCTGCAGTTATGAGGAAAAACCTACATGTGGGCTCTTAGAGTGCCTCAGTACTCCAGCTCTGGGGGGGGGGGGCAGGATTCGAACTCAGACACTGTGCGGAGAGATCCAGGATTTGAAACATGCCACATGGAAGGGCCATTCCTCCTTGCTGATGAAGAGGTCACCTGTTCCCTGGGGATGGAAAAACTGGCTGAGAGCTACTGTCACAGAAGTCAAGCAATAGCTGTGCTGTTGACTCAGGGATGGGCTCTGACAGCCACCTTGCTTCAGTCCAGGCACAGTCCTAAGAGAGAGCAGGTTCTAGAACAACAGTAGTGACAGGCTATGCAGAAGTGAGAGGAGGAGCAAGCAGAGAGGCACAGATGAGCAAGTGGACCAGCAACTCCATTCCCAGACACCCAGAAATAAACACGGTCCCTCTTGCAAGATCATACTGCTCAGCACACAAAAGTTGTATTTGTGTCTATCCATATTTAGAGCAGCCACCAGCCTTCGGAAAGGACTTTCCATGAAGACACCATGCAGTTTTTAAACTCGTAGGCTGTGTTGAGTGCTTGTCTGTAGCCACAATACCGGAAAACCTATAAACTCAAAGTAAGAATAGGCATGCACCCATACATGTATTTGCATGTGGGTGGTATTCTGCATAAATGACTGTCAACTTAAAATGCCATTCTCTAATTTATATGCAAATTCTACCTCTGGTAAAATAAAAACATATTTTAAGCAGCTTATAGTGCCAACACATTATTCCCATGAATGATTCCTAGTAAACTATTTATGCCAACTGTAGGGATTTTTTTTATGATTTATTGGATGGTGAACGAAACCACTTAAACTATAGTTGTCTGTATGAATCAGTAATTTTCATGTTTCTAATTAAAATGTAAACAGTGTAATGAAGACATCAAGTTTTTAGGCAAATGTCTCTCCCAGTGCCACTTGGGGTATGGTAATTACTGGAGCAGATCTGTGGATGCTCCTGAATCCTCTACAAGTCCAGATTAAAAGCATCCCTGCTAAACCTGGCTTCCTCCTCCAGGGAATTGTGTACTCTAACACATCCCCAGTTTGCTTACAGATACACACTGGCACAACCTTTCAAAGGTGTTCATTAAAAAAAAAAAAGGAAAAGAAGAAGTAATTTATATTTAAAATGTGGGTTGTAAAACATTTATTAGCAGTCAAAACACTGGCCCTTATCTACTCAGATTTCATTTCTTATCACTGTTATATGGTGGGGGAAGCAATCAAAAGAATAAGAACAAAGAGAGAAAAAAAGAGAGAGATAGACACGGCCAAATATTGTCTACTTTAAATTTATAGACATGGAAGGACTTTACTAAATGGCAGGCTAGGTAAAGCTAGACATACTGATTTTCATGACACACTTAGTTTAAGTAAAGTAAGTTCTCAAGAATAAAAGAGTTCATAATAACAATTAAGAAAAATTAAGAAATATGTTTGTGTGTGTGTCTGTCTGTCTGTCTGTGTATACACACATTTCATGGAGAAAGCATGCCATTTTTTACAATATAAACTAATGTAAACATGCTTTGATGCATAACTAGAATCTCTCTTCATCATTATTCAACTCCTATTGTTTTATGAAATTGGTCAAAAATTCATCGTACAGAAAATAACCTCTTACATGTGGTTTTTTAAAAAAAAAAATCCCTCCAACTACTTACAATTGTTTATTAAGCTCTCCTGAAGTTCATGGTTTCCTTGTTACCCATTTGCTTTGCATAAGCACAACCCAGTACTTGAATAAATGTGTTTATCTTGGACTGTAACTCTGTATCACCATTCCCTGCAAATAGCCCTTACAGCTACCATAGTCACACTCAGCCTTGACTGGCTACAGCAGAAATCTGCAGTGATAGGAAAAACCCAACCTGTGTGATAAAAGGAAGAGTTTCTTTTACCCAAGCTGCCCCACTCCTGGCCTCCTTGTCTGCAGGGTGACCAATGTGCCCAATATTCACGCTAATTTTACAGGTGTTTTAGAGAGGCATGTACTGAGACTGCTGAGGGAGTGTGAATGGACGGGGTCTGTGATGTGGGCAGGGGTCTGGGGATCATAGAAAGAGTTCTACAGTGGTGTGTCTTATTACTAAGTAATGCAAACAAACAGATGCATCTCTGCTCTCCTGAGGCCAGGGAGAGGATTTCATCTAAGTGGTCTCCAATTCTCCGCATGAAAACATACCCTCCCCCCTAAAAAAAATTCAGGAGTTAGAGACATAGTATTAGAGGGAAGGGGTGGGACAAGGAAAGAAAGGATTTGAGAAGGGTATATTTTGATAATGTTTTTAAAAAATGCTTAAAAACACCTCTGGGGGTTCTAAGAGGGAGGAGAAAAAGCTGATTAAACAAGGCCAAGGGTTTTGTGGGCTTAAGGGCGATATCATAGTTATGTTCGATATCAGAAGTGTTGCAAAACAGGCATTATTTCTACTCGCTTTGTGCCAGAAAGGTAAACACTGGGCTGCACTGTGGATTAAAACAATAAGAAATCCCTTTCCTCTCAGGCTCTCAAGGCCCTGTTAATCGGGTGTAATTTTTAATGAACACTAGCTGTTTGGTGCTCATTCAAGACATTTCATTAGAAGGTTATTATTCATTTAAAGAAAAAAAAAATCAACATTTCAACCATATCAAGCTGTAACCTTTCTTGAAATGTAAATGAATGGTTTAAATGAGAAGATTAATAAAGAAGGGATGCTCTGAGCCCAAGCATGGAATGCTATGTATTTTTAAATTTGTCTATGCCAGATGCTGTCAGTCAGAACAAAAAACTGTCCAAGCAGACAATCTGTGCGTCTGAATGTTGATCATGTTGGAAAGTACGAGGGGGGAGGGGGTTGGGGGAGGGAGGAGGGGGGAGAGTGTGTCAGGGATTCATGGTCCTTCATCTTTGCAGTAGAGCAAACACGTCTCTCAGTATAGCGACAGACAGCTGCTTCCACTTTCTAATGTGCCCTAACTTAGATCACTGAAAGGATTGTCAGCACTCAGAGAAACACACAAAGATAACACAGCCAGCTGCCATGGAGGGGAGAGACAGCACAGCTCAGAAGAAATGGGATTTGTTCCATTTGCATGATGCTGCCTCCCCTGGGCCCCTTTCTTTCAAATCCAAAGCACAAAAGACAACACTTAACATATTTGCTTAAAGATGACAACCTCATGTTGATTTCATTTGGATGTAACAGTGTCAGGATTACAGATATAAGAATATATTATATCTGTAACAGAGACTGACAAATGTACCCATCAGTGGGGCCGTCTGATTCATCTGCTTATACAGCCATTTTACCATCCCAAGGGTGCCATCTAAGTAGTAACTTTAGAAGACTGAAGGTCTAATTTTATTACACCACATTTCAACCTACTAAACAATATTATTTCTAAAATAGATCATTTTTATTGGAAGTCTCCCTGATGAAAAATCCAGTAGACACCAGAGAATTTATGAACTGTATGGGTCCTTTGAACTCAATATAGTGCCCGTTTCAAACAACTTTTCTTGCTGTATGGCAAAATCACAGTATCAAATAAGTGAAAGTTAGAAAGAGAAGAGATAAACGCTTTGAGTATGCAAGTATATTGATCTAATCAACATATGTATAGAACACAGAGACTGGCTGAGCATAAACAATGTGGATAACTGTAAAATTAACTATAAAATCCATCCTTTTACCTGGTGTGTCTGAATCCAGTCTTTACAGCCTCTTACCTCTGTCTATTTTGTGTGTGCTACAGAGAGTACTCACACTTCAAGAGCAACTATATGAATATTCATATCCTGTCAACCTCTTTTTGACATATGCTCAATCCGGTTTCCAGTTAAGGTAGTTTTGGGGGCAGAGACTTAGATGAGAAAATGATTTCAAGTTACACTGGCTAACCACCAGTCATTAACACCCACTCCACTGAGAAGACAATGGTTCTAAGCTGCAGCCTCCATACTTCCCCCGAGTCTAGTCTCTGCCCAACTTTATGAAGTGTAACTTTAATTCTTAAACAAAAAGATTTTCATGATGTGACTGCATTGATTAGTTTACATATACACACTCTATTGTCTAGACTAAAGTTGTAAGGCTGAGAATGGAAACAATGGTGTTCATCACATATGTGATACACACACACACACACACAAGAGAGAGAAAGAGTGAGTGAGAACGAGACAGAGAGAAAAAGAGAGTCAAAGTCAGAAACAGAGAGAGACAGAGAGAATGAGAGAGAGACACAGAGAGAGCTGTAAAGCTGTAAATATTTGTTAATACCCAGCCTCAAAGCACATTCAACTGATTCCCCATAATGAAATGCTGTCTCCCTGTCTCCCCACTTTGTTCAAGGGAATTACTCTGCTGCTTGCTATTTGCTGGTAACAGTATAACTCACTCATTTGGTCTTGTTTTATAAAATAGAGTTAACTGCTATCTGTGAAATCTCTGCACAGCAGATGGCCAACCAATCATTATTTTCAATTTGTTTAGTTTCTAGAAAGAAGAAAAACTCTGAGGTAGTGATGCAAAGAAAACTAGCAGCCTGTGTGATAATTCAACCAGTGCCAGAAGATGCACTATAAACAAAATACAGAATCCCTTAGATTGTGTAGGATTTCACAGTTAAATACAACTCTGTGGCTCTCCCACTCCATAATGGGAAATGCTATTTGAAAAATTTATCTTAGTTCTATGTGTAAAGATGATAGTCTAGAATTTAGCATTTTCAGGTTTCAAGTTGTCACAGTTTCTAGAGGCAACATTAAAAAAAAAATCCATGTTTGTCATCCTTAACAATAAAATCACTTTTTAATTTTTCTTTTAATTTTTCTTTTGGCTTCTAAGTAGCCCAGATTCCTAACAGAAAATGGGAGCCATTCTGGACAAGTGCACATGCACAGAAAATTAAGCTGTAAATATCTGGTCTGGGTTATTATTAGAATCTGGAAACATCTGAGGCTCCAGGACAATCCAAGCCCTGCAACCACGCAGTACAGGTAATTGCTTAAATGATTTACACCTTATTCTCTCTATTAAAACTGTCTCTAAAGACAAACATTTGCAGGCTTGGTTCTGCAATAAAAACTGGTATCTGATTTCACTGGGACAAAATCTTGTGAAAGATGTTACATTTCTTCAAGGACGTATGCATGGCTAAACTAAGCCCTGGGCAAAGACTGGCACCAAAAGATAAGTTAATGACTACAAAATATGACTACAGTAGGGCCATGCATGGTATGTATATGAATGTGGCCATCCATTCAGAGCAAGTAAGCGTTAGGAGAAGATCACGTACATAGAATTGTTGTTTGTTTGATTGATTCTCAATAACAGTATCAATTAAAAAGCATCCTTGGGACTGGGGATGTAGCTCTGTCATAGAGCATTTCCCTAACATACATATTTAACCTATCTTAAATGGTTTCTTAATGTCCATTGTCAGTTTCGGTTTTTATTTCTCATAAATCTTGCTTACCGAGACTTCAAATGAATGTCATTCCAAACCTAACTCCCAAGGGACAGAGAGGTACCACATCAGGGAAAGGCATGAGCCACTTAGACAAGAACGAGAGGAGATTTAAATTGGTTCACTCAGATGATATCTGCATGAAGTTACCAGCTGGCTGCTGACTCAGAATGAAGGAGTGTTCAGTGTTGACATATATTACAGGTTTCTCTGCAGAAGACATTCAGGCATACACACACACACACACACACACACACACACACACACACACACAGTTATGACATAACTATGCTTTATGTCAGATTTTAAGGCAAATTCAGTATCACATTCTTCAACATTTCCATGTCTAAAACATAACATTTTATAATGTTATTTGTTGTATGAATAGTAAGAATACTTGAGAAAGAAAATGACTCCCCAAAACACTAGAAAACAGAGGTTAATAGTTTGAATCGTGGCTAAAATTAAAATAAACCATTGACGAATGAGTCAGGCTCACATTTTGTGGTCACTGACTTATAACAGGACCCTCTCAGCAGCATCTTTCAACTTCCCCCTATTAAAACTCTAAAGGAAAAATGGGTAGCATTTTAGGAGCAAAGATTTTGTGTGGATGCTTATTCACTTCATTTAGAAGCCCTTAACTCCCTGTTTATAAATCAAGCAGAAGCAGAAGCCAGCCTTCTTAAACCTTTCCTTGATTTAGTTTGCATATTGGCCAGCTACCATCACAAACCTTTACAACTCAATCTTTAATATCTGGTAGATTTGAATGTCTATTTTAGCAAGTTTTAACTGGCTTAAAATTTATTGAGTGGTTCCAGAAAGCCAGCAGAACCGAGTTAAGGAAATAGCACACCACAGCTGACCAACTGTGGAAACAGTATTGCCACTTTGATCACAATGTTTCACAGTCCTTTTGACTCTCCCAATAAAGTACTGTCCTTTATTGTAAAACCCGTTTGCTGAAGGTTCTGTGTTTGCAATGCAATTAACGAAGCAACATTTGTCCTCTGTCACTCAGTGCCACTGCTTTATAATAATCCAGGTTCAGCAGCTACACTGCAGACATTTTCTTCCACCTAGAGTACATGAGACCCCTCCAGATTTCAACATGAAGTGTTAAGCTAGCGTCTGGAACTCTTCATCTCTGAAAAGCCCAAGTTAGAAGAGACAGAGTGAGTTTTCAGAAAAGGTACAGGCTTCTTTTAAAGATGTGTATTTCAAAGAATGACAATAAAGTAGATTTTGTTCTCTTTTAATGGGCTCTTTTCTGGAGCAAGGTGAACAAGTACTCCTCTCTAGTACATCTTTTGTTTTTGTTCTAAAAGTACAAATTTACTGATCCATTACAATTTCACTATTCAGTTAAGTTGAAATTCCGTTAGAAAAAATTGTAATTTCATTTGCTATGAGACTAGTAAGCAGACTTAGAATGAAGCTGGCTCCAAACACACATGCTCAACTGGTAAAGCATTTGAGCCACTGGAAGAGAGAGGTCAATGGGTGGACTTGCAGCTAAATTCTTTGCAGCCCAGTGTTTAGTGCAAAATAAATTAATACTGTCAGACATTAAACAGAACAAAAACAGCACCAATGAAAATGTTAACCGAAGACATTTACAAACTACAGATTGGCTGCAAGTTAAAATCAGCATACCAAGACCAGGTCAGCCAGTTAGCTTCTCACACCTTAGCGCCCGGGTACTGTCATATCCCCACAGTATGAAGCTCTGAGTAAGGACACAAATTTATACCCTATAGTAAGCAGACGAAAGAGAAACAAGAAACTAACCTCTAGGGTTTTGATGATCTCCTTTGCTCAACCAAAGGCTGGAAAACCTAGGGTGGCCCAAAGCTTACAGAAAGTCCCAAATTCTAATATTTTATCGTTCTGTTCCCTCAAAATTTCTGACTCCAAATTCACACACACACACACACACACACACACACAACATTAAAAAAGGGAGAGATGCTACTAGCCTTTAATCAAAGTAGTGAAGAGAACTATGTTTTGTGGGATTTTAAAGGTAGCATCAGGATGTGGTTCTAATGGGATAATCTAAACGTTTCCTCCCCAGAATTGGTTGTAAGCTTCTCTTCACGTGTATAATTACAGAACTATTTTCAGGGTTATGTCTCCTCTGTTTGGTAATTATGTAGTATGTAGAGAACACAGGAAAAAAATATGGCTTTTGGCTAAGAAACTGAAGCCAAGAAAAATAATGCAGACATAAACTATCATATGAGACACATTACTTTGTACACCAATTTGAAAATAAATAAATGAAATTTTATTGTTTAAATTGGAGTATACAATTTTTATATCCTCCACCATTTTTTTAATCTAACATCTTATTTTTAAAAGAAAGATTAGTGAATGAGTAACAAGATGTCAGTCTCCATGGCTGTGACAAGTTCAAATCACGAGATGTTTACCAGACACCTATACAGTTCATGTATTGTGTATGCGTGCTAAGGAAATGAAAACTGAATTTGACGTGCCTGCTTATAAGAATTTAGAGTTCCCTAATGGAAAAAAACACAATGAGCAGTGATACTCAGTGTGAAAAGATAATTTTAATGATCAAAGAAAATTGTGTGTGTGTGTGTGTGCGCGTGCGCATGTTTGTGTGGTGTGTGACAGGGTTGTCTGTATTTAGGAGCCTCCTGGAGGCCACATACAGACATCAAGCATCTTCTTCAATTGTCCCCTCTTTATCCTTTTTGAAAACTTGGCTTTCATTGGAACTGACACTTCCTGATTCATTTAAGACTGCTGACCAATGAGCCAGGAGACTGCTCTTGCCTCCACCTCCTTGGCACAAGGATAGGAATAAACAAATCAGACTTTTCCATGGAGGCTGTGGATCTGAATCCAGGTCCCCACACCCTCTTTGCAAGTACATTACCGACGGAGCTGGATCACCAAATCCAAACAAAACATTTTTTAGTGTGTTTAAGGAAAATGAAGGAAGTGTCCAAATCTGTCCTAAGCAGAGTTGGTGTATGATACATACTGAGAGTAGTTATCATTTCATGAGGATATAACTTTCAATCTGATTAAGATTGATGGTTCCTATAGCCACTGAATGAGCCAATCTGACTTTCAGTTTCGTACAGAGGATATGCATTAGCTAATTAATACTTATTGTTTCCCAACATATTGGAATACCTGACACTTAGTAACTATAAAGGCTCAACCAGGCAATAAATGGTCCTTTGGTTTCCTTCACTGCTTTCAAGACAACTTCACGGAGAGTCTCAGAGTCCTTATCATGACTCAAAGCTGCCCAAGCTCACTATTAAATGGAGAAGCAGCCCTGCATTGGTCATTGGCTGTTATGGAATTCTGTCTCCATTTATGAGAAAGAGAACTGAGGGTGAGCAGAGTTGAATGACTTGCCTAGGCAATAAATGCAAGAGGCTGTGAGCCTTTACTGCCGTGTTTTCTCTCCTCATGGTCAACCCTAAAGACCTAAAGATCTGAGGTAGACCGTTCTCTATTCGTGGTGGACTCAAGGCAAGTTGGTAGCTACTTCTAGTGTATGTCATTAATGTATTCAATTATAACTTATGCCTGTATCTAAAGAACGTGAAAATTTTGTGAGTTCATGAGATGTATAAATCCCCAGGCTTGTAAAAGTGACTGACAACTAATTCTACATTTGAAATCACTTTGGGAGCACACAAAAAAAAAACAACAGAAAAAGGAAGTATGTTACTTCCTCTTCAAGGTACCTGCCCCCCCCCCCAATAAGCAAAATCAAAAACATCCACATGACTCCATTGGAGTGGGGCTTATGAATATGTGAAGTTTGTGAGAGGGATTCTTTCTTTCTCTTCTTTTTTTTTTTTCTTTTTCTGTGATCTCCTCAATACCCTGAGACAGAATTGCTATATATTCTAGGGTACTTTCAGACTGGGACCCCCATTGAAATTACAGTGCACATCACCATGCCAGGCCCTGTGTGAGAACTTTGTTTCTGACTAATGATGGTAATGCAAATAGAAAAAAATATATAAAATTTTACAAATTCAAACACACCTATATATTTCAAGGATCAGACTCCTTGAATGCTAATAAAACGCGTAACAATCCCAAAGAATCAATACAAGAGATACATGGCAGTGAATCTTTTCCTATAACTTCAACTACTGCCTAAGCAAATGGAAGATATCAATGGCAAAAAAAAAAAAAGAAATAAAAAAATTCTGAGAATAAAATTATCCCCCATTAAAAGCGTGTATACCTTTATACATTTTCAACTTATGTGCAGGTAAACTGGAAATAGTTTTTTTTTTCATATAAATAGTCACAAATTCTATTATTCAGAATGTGGTAGAGAACCTACCACTTCTTAACAGGAAATGATAATTTGCTTAGATTACAGCATACTGGTCATTAATTCCTAATAAGTGCTCATTTTTACACATAATTATAATAGGATTGGGTCCGCATAATTGTCAGTACTGTTTTCAGGAAAAAAACATGAGAAAGGACCCTAAATTTTGCCTCAACATTTTCTTCTAATTTCTTCTTCCTTTGCCTGTGTCCCCCTTTTCTACCAGTTGCCATTCCTCATGGATAGTTTGTCCTTGACAACAAAGGCAGCCTTGCCACTGCCCAACCACCTTGTACCCTCTTAATTAATTCAGGCTACATCCTCATAATCTAAATATCCATATACTAGTGGATCAAGGGGAATTTGATTTTCCAGATGACCAAGTAATAACCAGCCTTGCAGATGAGTTTATAAAGAATGCAGGTCTCACCACGGTGCATTTGCACAGGTAGGTGGTATGATTATAGCTCAGCAGTAGGAGGCTCCCTGAGATAGGTAGGGCCCTGGCGAGCATGCAATATGCAGATAGCAAAATGGGCCGCAGCACTTTGCCCTACCAGGAAGTGGAGAGTAGCTGCGGAGTAGTCAAAAACCATAGATAATGTTTATCGGCAGGTACTTAGGTGAGAATACATGTGCTTTACAGTCTCCCATCTCCACAACTCCCATGGGAATCACATGGTGACAGTTGTTTGGTGATGTAATTTCAGAGAAATATTATGGGTTTGTAAAACTGTCGGGTTTTATCCATTCTTATGCCCAAACCTATATCACATGTAAGACTGGATTCCCTTTGTATCTTTAAAATTAAGAAGTATGAAACCATTCACCCATAGAAAATTCTACTTTAGTGCTAAAACAAAGTGAAAAAAAAACGAAAAGAAAGAAAGAAAAGAAAGAAAGCATTGATTTGGTGTCTGCACTCATGAAGTAATGCATTAAATATCAAAACAGAACAAAGAACTCTTGTTTTTAGATTTCCTAACAGTTTAATGTTTAAATGTTATCAATAGAGATGACATACCCATAACTTAAAAACTCAAGAGATTCTGCACATGCACAGAATGTCCTTTTAATGAGACACTAAATCTATTTCTGAGGGGTCTGCTATCTCAGCAGATATAAGTAAGTTTCTATCAATAATCGGTTGATTTCAAAGCATATTTTTAATTAAGGAACTTAATAGTATTCACTGTGCACTTAAAATATTCCTGAAGGCAGAAAAAAACTTTGGCCATATGGGCATATAAAATTCCAAAACTGCTCATCTTCTCTCCCCCCCCCCCCCAGGTTGTGAGAACCGGGCCACTTGAGGTCCCAATTGTCTGCACATGGCTCTCCCTCCCCGATGCTTTCTGATCACCTGAGAAACACGAATGAAATCTCTTTTTTAAAAGACTCAGACTGACGGTGGGGGCCAGGACATAAGACACACATCTTTTGTAAGAAGGATCTAAAATTGACTCCAGGTCTGGGATTCAAGAACAGAAGAGTCAGATTTAACACAGACATGCTATAAAAACTAAATGTGGCTATTATTCTTAACAAGTTACATATTGGGTATTATTCTTTAAAAATGAGTCATAAAATATCATTTTAAGTACTTACAGTCATGAATATGTTCTATTCTTGTACCCTCTCCTTGAATGTAATTTTTCATTTTCCAGGAAAGGATACATTTTCTAACTAACCCTGTTAACCTAATTACTCATAAAAATACCAAAAAAAATCTATGACATCAACAGCTTTACAAAGAAATGTATCTGTGCACATGAACAAGAGAATATTCCATTTAGATAAGCAAACCTGCAGCTCTTATTTAAAAGATCCCTTAAGATCCCTGTAATACCTGGCAGTGAAATTTATCAAAAAAGGCATTCAAAGTTTGCAAACAGTCAGTCTGTTCTTTCAGTGCCTCATTCCTCCAGACACATAGTCCTATTCAAAAGTATTGACTAGTAAACATAAAAGGATAATAGTAGCCCGTTTATTTAACAGTATTTGTTTCATCTTAAAACAGGGATTAAAATGAAAATGGCTTCAATATTAAGGCAATCTTTTTTATCCTACTTACAATAATTATCTGGTTAGATTAAAATCAGTGAATCATACCTAATTAAGATTTATAATTTAGCTTCATTGAGGTATATGCTCTGAGAAAACGTGTTTATTCTTTACTTCAATTTGAAGAGGGCAAAACAGAGTTGAATCCTGTAGCAACCAAGAAACTATCGCAGTTGCTGCATCCTACCGTAGCACTGTGTATTTAAACAGACTTGAACTTTACTTATTTTTGAAAGGCAACATTTAATATGAGCATATAATAAAAGATAGGAGTAAGGTTAAAAAGAAATAGGGAGCTGAATTGCAATTGTGTTACAGAAACTGTAGATCAAACATGGAACATTAAGAAATACGGATTGATACCCACTACCACTTTCCAGCTTTACACTGTACCTCATGCAGAAGATTCCTAAAGTGTGGGCTAAAATACTTATTTCCCAGCCTCCTTTCATTGGAGTATATACAGAAAGAACAACTCATTATTACTCAGAATCAAGGCATCTCTTCTCAGGACTCTATAGTATTACAACAAAGTCTCGCAAGGGATTCAAAATAAGTTCCTCTTTTTTTTCTTCCTCTAAAATATCTTTAAAGACCCCTTCTCCACCCCAGTCTTGGGTTACATAAAAGAAGAGTGCCTTCTCCCCAGCTTTTTGATATGTCCTTCCTGGCAGTGATCTGATGTAAAGACTACCTTCTGAAAATAAATGGCCCAACCTCAAGTGCTCTCAGATTCTCACTTGCTGGGCCTTCCATCACGCCTCAATCTTCATGTGAAAAGCTGTTAGGCTTCAAGATGTAGTTTGGGGCATCTCAATACGAAACACATCATTTTATCGAGTACTGCATTGGGAAACAAGAATTTCAATGTTTGCTTGACCCATCTGCTGAGAACGGACAAACCAAAGTAGAAAAGTAGCCACACCGAGTGACCACAGGTCAGGGGGAGAGTGGATATCTCAATGCCTGTAGAAAAAAAGTAAATTCACAATTTGAATGGGATAGGATACACCAGTGAGCTAGGACTCCTGCACAAAAGAGTAGCTTGCCCCTTTACCAGTACTATCAGTACAGTTTTGTGGCTACAGTGCCAGCTCCTCATGTCTGAACACCAATACTGATACTAACATAATAAGGTGATTATTTTTGTTTGTCCCTCTTCCCTGACTGTCACTCAATCAGCTGTGCTTTTATTATTTTTTAATGGTCAGGATCTTCTATATATTTAAATAAGTTTAGCTGTCATGACCTTAGGAAAGGGTGGAGGTGGTACAAAGTGACCAAGAACCATCCAGTCTCTTAGGATAAATCCCTCTGAAATAATTCCTCTGTACTTGGGGTATACTTTCTTAACTATGTGCCCAGGTACACATAACTAAAAACATCAAGCTTCTGTTATCACAAATGTTCACGGGATACAACAGGCCCAAGACAATATGAGACTAAAGCAAATATATTGGTCATGGGGGGTGGGGTGGGGGGTGGAGGAGGACAGAAGTCCTAAAGGCCTATTATTTTATCTGTTCTCTTTAACAACTCCCATCAGTACCTTTTAGCAGTGCCAAATCAGATAAATAGAACAGCCAGTCTTTGCACAGAAAACCAGTGATTTTCCCAAAACTGTCCCTTAATACAGTTTGTAGACAGTAAAAGCCAAGTGAAGCCTCATTGCCCTGTGACCTCAGAGGCACAAGGACCCCAACACAAGTTGCACTTGCTAGAACGCTATGCTGTGGCGGTCGTGAAATTATAAATAATTTTAAAACAAACTATCTCATATTCTGACGGTGTGCTGGCCCTTATAAATGAGTAAGATGGTCCTAGATGAAGGTCACAGCATTTGTAGATGAAAAGAATAATAAGTCAAAAGAATAACAAAAAGTTTCCTGCAGTATACAGAAAGCCAGGACTTCACACTGCACTGCCTTTCGAATCCAACTGCACAGGTTACTGTTTCCCTGCACTGCATTTTCTCTATGTCCAGTGCACAGAAAGCCCAGGTCATTCATCCCTGGAGGAGTTACAATCTCACATGCACCACATTCAACGGCCAGTGATCTTTACAGCATCAAGTGTATATAAGTCGAGTACTAGCTGATTCCGGAAAGAACAAGAAGGGTTACTGTGGGAAAAGTACAATGCCTGGTCTGTTTCCTTACCAGTGATAGATCTACAAACCACTGTGACAAATATGGAAAACTAAGGAAAGCATTTTCAACATGAAGATATTGAGGAGGTAACATTTAATGAGTGCTTTCAATTTTGTATTTTCCATCAAAAAAATCTGTATTTATAAATGATATGCTAGCAAATTATATATCATTAATAATTTCCAATAAAAGATATTCAGCTTATAAAATAAAGACAAACTCTCAACAAGGATAAATTATTTAATGACTTAAATTTTTTCTTAAAAATAAAAAAAGTCTTTTTCAAACCTAAATAAATAAATAAAAGACTTAGATGGGGAAAAGATAGGTTAACCTTGGGCCTTCATATAATAAATCTTGCAACCTACTTTAAGGCTATGTCGCTTTAAAAATATGATTTGAAAGAGCGATAGCACACATGCTACAGTGTAGCAAACACATCCATTTATACATCACATAACATGAGCCCCTATGAGATGAAATCCTTTCCGTAGTGCCTTGGAGATGTTCTCCACCCAGCCTCAACCATATGCAACGAGAAACCAAGTGTCAATATTCAAATAACAGGACAACAAGCAGATTTGTTGCATAAAATATGTAAATATTACTAAGAGAAAGTGCCAGATGATATCCAGTGTTTTGATGGCTTCGGATCATCTATCTTTCCTGTCTCCTCAATCTCAATAAGCATTAATCAACAGGTATCCTAGGAGCCCGCTAGGGCTGAGCAGACACCTGTGGTCCTGTCCTAAAGGACCTGGCATACCCACCTGCTTGCCAGTTGCCTTAAACCTCCCAACATCGTCCATTTTCACAGTTCTTTGCCAACTCATTATTTTCAGCTCTCCTCTATTCCTTATTTGTACATTTCTTTTAATAAACAACTTATAGTCATTTGAGATCAACAGCAAAATAAAAAATTAATAGTCAACACTCCTGTCAAAGAGTCTGTGCTTGAATTTTCTACCAGAACATAAATGAAAAAAACAAAAAACAAAAAAAAACAAAACAAAACAAAAAAAGGATATATGTATAGAGAGAGAGAAGGGGGGGGACTGTGATAAATTTCCAACCATAAAAATATTTGCAAAGAGTGTCATTTATTTGTATTCTTTCCAATAAGACATTCCTTTGGGGATGGGGGGGGCGGAGGTGAGTATGCACCTCTGCTTTGCTATGTTATCAATTTGGGGGCTGCAGTATTTCCAGTGGTCCCTAAAAAACGCTCAGTTCAAATGACAATGGCATATCGGCTTCTATAAATCTCTAAATAAAGAATCATGCAACATTTTTAATCGCATCCTCCTCTGTTCCATTTGTTTATTCTAATTTATCAATATCTCACACAAAAAGCTGATATGATTAATAAAACCTTCTCCACCAGTAACTGTCAATCTCTCGATAAAAAGTCTGCAACAATTTTTTTTTTTGCTACCAAAAAAATATAAATCAATTTAAATTCTTGGTAATTAAATGTATTATCTCTACAGCCATGCCTGTGGCACTTTAGAGACTGACATACAAAATTCAGACAGGAGAGTTTATGGATCAGAGGTAAGAGTTGCGGACACCCCTGAAAAAGCAACGCTCTGAGCACAAAATAGAAAGTTCCAAACAAAAGGCCTGCAATTGTTTCAAATACACCTAATAGTTCTGCTGATTTGGAACGATTAGAGCTGATTACTTAATTAGGCAATCATTAGGCATCCAAAAACACTGACAGAAACAGGGGACTTCAGAGCCCACCTTCACCTGGAAATGAAAACCCAGGAAAACCACTGCAAACTTTCTGCATCCGCCTCTCTACATAACCCAGGCAAGAAAGTAACATCTAAAGTATGACACCCTGGAGGTAGGGGAACAAAATCATTTACCAGTGAGGAAATGGTGCACTTCTTGCAGGATGCTGAATTTTCAAACTACATTAGAAGAGCAGACAGTGGTGCAGATTGTCTCTGTGGACTCAGAAGCTGCCGCTCTCTGCGCTCTGACCACATGCTTGTGCTAGCTGAAGATAATTAATGAAATTTCTACTCTCTTGTATGTCCTTCAGAAGCAATGGCCCACAAAATGCGATCCAAAGTTTCTAACAGTAAAATCAGCAACAACAAAAATGATTTTCTGCTAGAAGCTCAACTGCAGGTGTCTTAAATAAGAGAGAGAGAAAGAGAGAGAGAGAGAGAGAGAGAGAGAGAGAGAGAGAGAGAGAGAGAGAGAGAGAGAGAGAGAGATTGTATTCAGAAGGAATCAGATGCTGTTTTAAGGACCTGAGATTTTTTAGTGTTTCTTCAAGTAATTCCAAAGACCCTATAAACTCTCTATTTAGGAGAAAAGCAAAGCAGGTCTACTCACATGTACAGCTTCCAAACAGAAGTCTCACCCTCTCCCAGGAACACAATGAGATTGTATTACCCAGCTATGATTCTTTCATTTCAGACATGATTAATTAGCAAGAATTGCACTCCTGAAAACTCCCAGCACACTCTTGCTGGCTTATTTAATTGCGTACACGAAAGAACAAGTGGCCACCAGCACTGTAAGACAGGTATCCAAAAACTCTATTAAAAAAAAAAAAAAAAAACACTTTTCTATCTTTGCTTCCAAAAATAAAGCAAACTGCTTTTAGCTGCCTTTACAAAATATTTTGGAAAGAAACAGGTCATTGTTTTAACAATGTTTTTAAATTTTGTATAAGGCATGCACTATATTCAGGAAAATTTGTCACATTTAATGTGGTAGTCTTGAGACTCCAAACTGAGACTCCAAAGGACTCATAAGTCTGTAGTTTACATTGACAACCAACCAAATGCAAAAATTAATACACAATAGCAATGGTACATTCAAGCACATTTGGGGCCAGAGTTTAAAAGAAAAAAATTGAGTGTTTTGCCAAATAAAAGTTAATTTGTCATGATTACAATGAAAACCAGAAACCAGAATAAAAGAGAAGAAAGAACTTAAATTTAAATGAATAAAAACTGCTGACTCTCAATACTATTCCCAACACTCTTTCAAAATAATTTTCCTTGCAAACAATCCCTTTTCAAAATGCCCATATCAATCAAGAAGAATCAGAACCCATAACTGAAGATATTATAAATGTATAATTGAACAACCTTCAATTTATAAAAATTTCCCTCTAAGGCCTTTACCGATTGTGACAGCTAGAAAACTTCACACACAGTACAATACTAACATACTAACAAATAGATCTTATTGGTCCCAGCAAACATTTTTTTAAAAATCTATATTGCTCAAAATATCTTCCCCCTCCCCTGTTGTATTAAATTTAGGATCAAAAACATCAAAGCAGCTCCCACCTCGGACCTAACTTTTAGAGGATCAATGTGACAAGTCAGACCCTGATAGATGTTTCTCTTGATAAACGACTTGTTCAAAAGAGACATTGTAGCTTTCATTTCCTGACCACAACACACTTTTAATTTGCTGCAGCAAAGCTGCGGAGTGTGGGCACTTGCCCACTTTGTAGCCTTTCAGGTTTCTGGCTCTGTTTCCTTTAGGCCACACATTTGAGATAAAAGAAAAAACACAAATCTAAAAACAATCAAAGTGAGAGAAAATAGAAACCACTAGTACCCTTTAATGCATATACACGTGTCTACTTTCTAGACACATCCATGTATATGTACACACACACACACACACACACACACTATCAGATTCCAGTGAGTGATAACAAGACTTCTAAACATCATTTGCACATCCAGCATTTAAACCCACGGAGAAAGAAATCATGTGAGTATTGCTTAATACTAAGCAAAAGCTAGTCTAGGAGCAATCAACATACTTAAATTTACTGTCACATGCCTCCGATGGTACTGTTGCCTGTGCATGTTTTTACTGATTATTGCAATAATGCGTATTGCCTCTATCCAGAAACCATGTTTAAGTATCAATACGGTGAACAGTCAAACCACCCAATTTCTGCTCTCAGCACATTGTCCGAGGTCCGATTTAAAATTTATAAATGTAATATCCTCCTGATCACAGGCAGCAGCCCAATCTGCTCTGAATATATATTACAGCTTTAACATCACAGAGGGAAATCGCCCATCTGGCAATCCCATTCGCTCCAACAGCTCCAGGGGAAAAGAAAAAAAAAAAAAAAAGAAAAAAAGAAAGAAAAAAAGCTGTGTTCTCTCTCCTCCTTAAAACATTTCTCAGGGCAAATTATGTGCATCTAAAATAAACAGTCTTCTTATTGATCGATTCAAAGTCAACAAGTTCCAAATGCAAAATCCAATCAAATCCTTCCTATCCTGCAAGTGTAGTGTGTGTTTAGTCCTATAGTCAGCAGAGCCCAGGCAGAAGTGCATGTCGCGCCTCCGGTCCTGAGGTCCCTTCCCCAGTATTCTCATTTGTGTTATGAGAAAGCACTGGCCAGGGCCACACTACAGACGCCTGGCAGCTTTGACCCTCTCTCGTCTCTTTTATTCCTCTTCCCTGCTTTCCCTCTTTTCAAGAGAAACCCATGGCATGGGGGAAAATGTACCAACAACAAGAACCAGTTTAAAGTGCACATATTCTTTGGTCATGCAAAATACTTTCCCATCTTCTTGTTGTTGTCCCCTCTTAGACTTAATTGAATATCACAAAGTGTACCCATAGCACAGCCACTAGAGCTATTGAAAACCCCTCTCACTCCATTTAACTTGACTTAAAAAAAAAAAAGAAAGAAAGAAAGAAAGAAAGAAAGAAAGAAAGAAAGAAAAAGAGAGAAAGAGGAAAGAGTGATTACAAATAAAGTCATTTTCAGTTACTGATTATTTAATTCTATCACAGGTTAAAAGTAAAAAGCTCTGACAGGCAGACAAGTGAATGGCAAGGGGGAAAAGAAAAAAGAAAAAAAAAGAAAACTACCAGTCTTTCTTACAAGATGTTAAAACTGGAGTGATAAAAAAATATACACATACATATCTTACTTTCATGTAAAAGATACGCCATCACCCACTCACCCAAACGGCGGAAAATCCACACAGAAGAACCGAATACTCCATAAAGTGCAATCAAGGGAGCAAACAGTCAAATTCCATTAAAAGGTTGGGGGGGGGGGGGAGAAAATTCCATCCAGTCCTGTGTGTGTACATATATATGGATATATGTATAAACACTTTCATTACTTAGCAGTCTTTGCCCCACACTCCCACCCTCTCCATCCAGCTAACCCCCACCCCCAAAAAACAACAACAACAACAACAAAAATCCCACCCCGAGTTTAACTAATTTACATACCATTTGACTTCACCCCTGTTGAGAGCATTAATAGAAACATGCAACTTCAAGATTACAGCTAAAACCAATGAAAGTGTCCGCAAATAACATATTAATAAAAACTGAAATGCATAAAGAAGTGAAAGCAAATACGAAAACAAACAAACAAAAAAGCACAGTGACAGATTAAAATAAACAGACATAGACATGTTTAAAAAGAATTGGACATCATAAGCATCTGGTTCCCAAGCAGCCTCCAATGGTTTTTATCATGCTATTTAATTTGTCTTCCCTATTTAAATGCAAAGGAAGTAAATTCCAAAACTGACATACCATAAACACTGGTGCTACTGATCATTTCTTGCTGGTAGCACAAAAAGCTGAATTGGATTTCTCACAAGCAGGAATTCCAAAGGTTGCTTTTCATTAAAGCCACTTTTCCTCTCAGCTATCAAATGTCACTGCCTTGAAACGTGGGCCCTTTCGTCAGGTATTCATTTAACCTACATGCATATAATTAAGGGGGAAAGCAACATCAACAAAAAGGGGATCTCAGATCACAGGAGAAGAAAGAAAGGAAAAAAAGCACATGACCAGGAATACAAGTCCATGTCAATTTCACTCACTCCCATTGAAACTAACAAGAGCTCCGGGGAGGACGGTAATAGGATCAGTGGATTGTATATACCATTAAATTATACATCTTTCTCTCCCGTTCCTTGCCAACAATACGCCCACCACGCTGTACCCCCTCCCGCATGATGTGCTTACAGTTTTCTGCAACCGATCCTCTGACATTTTTCTCGATCCCCCAGCCACGAGATTGTAATTTAACCTCAACTTTTTGTGTGTGTGCAAGATTCTTATTTACACTTCTTATTTACTTAGAAGTTAGTTCCCGAAGAAAGTCTAGCCCCACCCTATGGCTCCGCTTTCTTATTTTATTTATTTTATTTTTTTATTTTTTGAGGTAAAAAGATAGTAGTGAGTAAGCCCAATATCGCGAAAAGCGAGATTCTTGCAGTCACGAACTCTTAATCCCATACTATTGTTACAACGATTAAGCTGCAGAAATATGCATCATAATGTTTCAGGGCTACTTTGTACGGAGAAATTAGACAGCAGGTTGGCGTACAGAATAGAAACGAATGCAAATTAAATTTACTGTTTACGGCACAACTCTGAGACCTCTTCTCACTACAGGTCTTGGATCTATCTATATTCTTTAAAAATAAAACAAAAACAAAATATTTAAACAGATGGTAAAAAACTACGAAGCTCTCCTTACCTAGACGCGCAGAGCGAGCTCCCGATAGGTTAGCGTAGCATCGATCCGATGTGTTTGCTGATGAATGGAAGCTAGGGTTAAGTGAAGGTGCCTATGATTTGAAATCATTCCAAGTTTTTGAAGGGAAGACGGACTGCAGCCTCTGCCATGTTGGAATTTCAAACCCAAAACAGCTGCTTGGAAGGAGCCAGCATGCCAGAGGCTGAGCGCAGGCGCAGAGCGCCGCCGAGCCAAATTCAAATCACTTTCACACTAAGAGCCAAAGATCAGTTTTCAAAGGAGAGAGGGAGAAAGAGACGCAGGCGGCCGCGCGGCCGGGCGTCGGGAGGCAGTGGCGAGAGGCGGGCGTTGGAGCGCGGCGGGCCGGGAGCCCCGGGAGGGAGCGGCGGCGCGGGCCGGGACTGCAGGGGGAGCGGAGGTGGCGAGCGGCGCCCGGCCGCGGGCGGACAGGGAGGGCGCAATGGCCGGCCGCCGGGTCATGTTACACGGCCCGGGCCTCGGCGGCCGCCCAGCCTCACAGCCGCGCTCCCGCGGCCCGGAGGGGGCCCCGAGGTCATGCCGGCGCGCGGGGACGCGGATCCCGGCCCAGCCCGCGCGCGGGGAGCGACGCCCCCGGGGGAAGCGAGCCCCGCTGTCCACGCGCGATCGCGCGTCCCTGAGGACCCCTCCCCGGCCCTCCGGTCACCACCGTAGCCTGGCCAGTCCTCCCTGCCGCTGCGCGCACGGGACGGGAACCGGGACGTGGAGCCGGGACGTCCCCTGTCCCCGAGGCCCCCCGCACCAGTCCGAAAATGACTTTATCTGCTAGGGAGAGGCAAGTTGGGGAGGCAGATCAGCTTGAACCCACTTCGCCGCCTCCACCTCCCCGGGAATAAATAAAAAACCTAAGTATCTAGGTGTGCGGTCCCCTCTCGAGCTCCCCCGGCTCCCCTCCCTACCTCCCCCAGGCGGCTCGGGCAGGGGAGAGCAGCGCCCGGGGGCCCTCGGTGAGGGCTGTTGGTGCGAAGGCAGAGACCTGGGGCTTCAGCTTTCCCAGCCCCCCGCTATGGAGCAATCTGGGGACCCAGGAGAAGGAAGAGAGTCGGGGCTTTGTGGTGCTGGGAGCTGAGGAAGAATGAAATGTGCAGTTGAGTGTGTGGCTCGCATCCCAGGGAGCAGTGCCGTGCTGATTGTCTGTGGCTGAGATAGCCTTTTGTTCGCAACATAAGGTTTAAGAAACACACACACGTTTTCTGGGGTCTCTTGTTAGATGTAAATGTGCTGCATCCAGACGCTTACTATGCAGTGTAAGCTCAGTTGGTTTACTAATCACCCCGCCCCACCCCCAAACAATCAGGATCATTTGAATGGGAACCTCATTCAGACTTCTGGGCTGAGAGGATTGCCTTCAACCTATTTCATCCTAGACTAGCCAACCATCCAACTGAGATAATAAAGCAAACAATAACATTTGATCATGATGTCTACGAGATAATGTGCCCGGCAAAGTTCTTAAGGAATTGTAATGAGAGAAAGAGAGAGTTGGGCAATAATTTCTCTTCATTTTCATTAAATATGACTTTAATAGATAAATGGTGAGTTTATACTTTGGCCTGCTGGATGTTCAGTCCTCTATATTTCAACTAAGCTGAGAATGCAAGAGGCAAATTATGTATTCGACCAGGAGGCCATCTAGCTGAAAATGTTACTTTGAAGGTTGTAGCAGAAAATACACTTGTTTAGGAAGAATCCCTTCCTCACTGTCCGCATGTCTGCTAGCTTCTAGGCTGGGGCTTTAATAGACAAAACTCCAGCTCTCATAAAAGGCCAAACATAGACTTAGAAATTCATTTCATTCTTCATTTGAGATTTTCTTGCATCTCAATAGATGCACTTATCACAATAAATTAAATGGTTAAATCTGGGCAGATGACAATTAAAAAGAAAAGAGAACTGGATATCAAAAAAGAATCTTTGTTAGGAATTAGATTTCTATTTGGAATAAATTTTGACCTTCTGGATTTTTTTTTTTTTTTAACTAGGATTGGGAATGAAGCAGAAGAACTTTATTCTGAGGCAACAGAGAATACAGAGATTCTACATTTTAGGAGACAGCTTTTAAACCAATACTAAGAAAAGTTGCCCATTGGGTTTTACTACAAAGAAATAACTGTAGGAAACTGTCTGTGACTCGCTGTTAGAGAATGGGCAGAGGACTTTCTAAATCTTCAGATCTCTTTTAATTTCGTTTATTACCCATTTGTGATGTGACACGCGGAAGACGCTTGCACATATATAGATGCTCTGTGCCAGTCAAGCAAGACTGCTCTGTCCTTGTCGGTGAAAAAAATCAGACAGAAGAGCTAATCAACCTTCAACACTAAATCCCTAAGACTGAAATTAGAGTTCGTGGTCTAGCTCAGAATACTGAACGTGTGTGTGTGTGTGTGTGTGTGTGTGTGTGTGTGTGTGTGTGTGTGTGTATTCACTAGCCACCAAACAACACGAATACAAGACTTAAGACAATTCACTAACAATATCTAAAAGAAAATAATCCTTATCCTTATCCTTAAAGGGGGAAGGAGAAGGTGTGATGAGTAAAAGTTCATTGATAATAGCAAACACTTCTTCCAATTTTCTTATGTATTCATTTAAATAATATTAAATCCACTGTTGTACCTACCAGTGGATATAATTTAACTGTGACGTCGTTAAACAGGTAACGACAGAGTACTGCATATATTTACAGTTTTAAATTGTAGAACATCTAATGCAGCTCAGAGGAAAAGGGTCTCACATAAAAGCATGCACACTGTGGAGTAATGTCCACAGAGGGTTTGCCACTGAACGGTTTCTAACTTTCACTCTTATGTATAAGCAAAAGCTGCTTTTTGCCAATTACTTTATGTTAAATTAATAATTCTTTTCACAATGGCTCTGGCTTTGTGTGCCAGGTTTACATTTTTTATAGCCATCTCTTCAGTTAGGCGCTAAGAATAAATAACATTGTAATGGTCATCATAACCCATTCCCATTCATCATGAAAGTTTACAGGTCTTGTCTGGGTGCAACTGCTTTTGTTCTCTATACGAAGTATTACAGAATTTTTTCTTGCTAAAACAAAGGACTAGGAATTGAGGGTTAAAACAGATTGGTTTACTAGTCAAGGCAACAGGTAATTCAGGAAGAAATAGCAACTCGGTTTTTCTGTTGTGCTTGCCACTCTCTGGTCTTTATCTTTACTTTTGAAACCATGAGATGTTCAAAACCACATAAGAAGCTGTGTTTTTTTGTTTTTGTTTTTTTCTGTTCTTTTCTTTCTTTTATTGGATATTTTCTTTATTTACATTTCAAATGTTATCTCCTTTCCTGGTTTCCCCTCTGGAAACCCCCTATCCCACCCCCCACCCCTGCTTCTATGAGGGTATTCCACCACCCACCCACCCACTTGCTCCTGCCTCCCCACACTGACATTCCCCTACATTGGGGCATCTAACCTTCCCAGGACCAAGGGCCTCACCTCCCATTGATGCACTCCAAGGCCATCCTGTGTTGATAGAATTTGCTGAAGAAGTCAGAGGTAGGAGGATCACAAGTTTGAGGCCAGCCTGGGCTGAACAAGAAATAGGTTTTAACACAGTGTCTTCCTACATGGTACATCCTGGCTAGAGCTTTTTGAGAAAATTAGAAGGAAATGGATCTAACTCTTGTTCTTTTTAAGGATGAGTGTGTGATCTACCACATATGTGAGCCTGGGTCTCTCAAGCTGAGAGAGAGTTCTATGCCTCGCCCCACCAGATCCCCAACCCCTACTCCCACCCCCTACCCCAACTCCTCATTGCATGGTGGGGGGACAAGCAATGACAAAAGTGAAAACTGAGACAATAGCCAGGGAGATACCTGAATGTGGCTTTGCAGATGGCTGTCTCCTGACCTGCTCTAGACCAAGAGGGGAGCTGACTATGGAGGACATAAGATGAGTGTCTGTCACAGAGAGGAAAGCAAGATGGCCTCAAGCACAGGTGGGGGGAAAGAAAGCAAATATTAGATCCTATACAGAATGCCAATTTTGGTGGGATAAAGTTATCATAAAACACTGTACATAATTTAATTTTTACCTACTATACTTTAATCTGAAACTTATGTTTGAGACATTTTCATAAGATAAACTAGTATCTCCTTCTAAACTGTTTAGTAGCCACTGATAAAACCTAGACAATCTAGGTTTTTATATTAACTAAGTCTTACGGTATTAAACATTGCTATGCAATAATTTTAATCCATCTTTAAAATTGAAGATTATTTAAAGGATCATTACCTGCACTTGAATTCAGCTAAGATGACTCAGAAGTTTTTGTACAACCTCCTTCTCCCATGAGAAGCCAGAGTAGACCTTGACCTTATTGAGTAAAATTACTGAAATTGTTCAGAATTACACTTGAATGCAGACACTGTCAAAGAGTGTTAGGATGCGTCATGTATATCCTTACTACTACAACCCATGCTGGATTGAGAGTTCACCTGAATATTTTCTTAGCTGCACAGAGATGCATTTTTTTGAACAATATAGAATAGTGTATGTTTTTCATTCACATATATTTGAAGCATCCATGTTTGCTTGGAACCTCTGGTTTTACATGATTCTCAATTCCATGCAGAAAGTGGATACTGAGTACTTAAGGTGGCTAAAACTATCATGCTAAAAATTGCAGAAAATTTAAACAAAACTGATGTTAAAACATTTTATGACTAAAGTCAGATATATATAGGTTCAAAGTTAAAGCTGTAAGTACATTTACAAAAGACTTCTGATGGGGGATTGTTGGTTTGCTTTCTGTTCGTGGGGCAGACAGCTTTCCTGGACTTTGTGGTCTCATTTATCTTCCAAAGAATTAACCACTGTGGTTCACACACATTATCTCATTCTCCCCTCTTTTTCTCTTCAGCCCACTGCTTGAATTAATTTCCCCTCCCCTTTTTATAGGCCAGCTTCCTTTAGATTTTTCAACATTTACCTCATGTAGTTTAGGGAAGATTCTTTTGGGCTCTTCTCAGAACCTGTATCTTTCTGTCCCTTCACATCTGTTTAAAAGTATCTCTATGTCTGTTTCTCCCATCAGGGTGTAAGTAACCTGAGGGCAGGCAAGCATCCGTGTTCACTTTTTATTTAAACCAAATGCCTTATATAACATTGGGAATTGTAACTGTTTACAAGAAATGAATAATCCCATGGTAGAAGGAGTGGAGATGAGCAGCATACAAAGATTGTGGGGGGTTTGCTAGGAACATGGTACTCTGGATTCCTGGGAAATCTGTGGACATGAAAAATGCTGATGTGTTATGGAGTAGTTGGAGTGGAGCACTAGTCAAGAGGTCTGCATTTCAATGGATAGGTAACAAGAAGTTCTGGAAGGTTTGTAAGCAAGAGATTTATGTGGCTTTAACCCTGCTTCGAGAAGATGTAGCTAACAAAAATAGAAATGGACAAACAAGATGAAAAGTTATTGTACTTGTCTAACATTTTCTGGTCCCTCAAACTGTCACTGTTTCTAGAATGTTCTGTGATATGCTTCCTTGATTTTTTTAAAGAGAAGGTCTATTTGTATTGATTGCTCAATACTCCACATCCATTTCATAATATTACAAAATGTCAGTGTGTTTAAAGGAATTCATTTAATGTCAAAGATATAAAAAGGTACAATACATTAGAATTGAACATTTTTACCCTTCAGGTGAACATAGTCTTCCTCCTCATTATTCTGTTTCCCTCCCTGCTCGATGCCTTAGAATTAGTTCCACTCAGACCATGCTTTAAGCTTAGAAGGGATATCATTTTAAAGAGAAATCATGGGTGAATATAAGAAAAATTCTTCCCTGGCCTCTGTCTGTTTAAGCAAAGCATACAAAGTGAAATTGCTTTTGAAACACTGAATACAGCACAGACACACATTTCCTTCATTTAGAGTACATTAAAGTTTCTTAAACAGGGCTTTTAATTCATTTAAGACAGCATTAGGTTAGGTGGGCTGTTGGTGCTTTGAATTAATGTGCAAGCTGTTAATCTCCATAGACCTGGATTTAAAATTAGACAAAGCAATAATTAGTTTGGCACCATCATTTCACTACCCAGAGGGTAATAATGTAGGTCATAAAATACTACAGCCTGGCACAAGTATTTTTTTTTCTGTTCTTTCTTTCTTCAACAAAACAAGGACCTGGTATAACTTGGTAAAAGAATACACACAAACACACAAATTCATACACAAACGTGTGTGTGTGTGTGTGTGTGTGTGTGTGTGTGTGTGTGTGTGTGTGTGTGTGTGATTCTTACTGGAAAACACAACGTTGTCGCTTTTGATGTATGTTTCACTATTCCTAAAGCAACAAAGCAACAGAGTTACAGGAATTCTTATCAGGTTTTCCTGGTTTAAGGTGAGGCTCTCTTCCTTCTGAGTGATACAAAGAAATTGTCCTTGCTTCTCTCAGTGGCTGGATTTTGTTTTGTTTAATCTTTCCTCTCTGCACTATTTTTTCCATGCTGTGTTTATCCCTTTACTCACAGAATTAAGATTATAATTTTTCATTGAAACCTTACTTTGCAGCATTTTCCTCACCAGTTTGCCATTTCATTGCATTAAAAGACTGGCTTGCTATAAATATTTTTAACATATAAAAGTGCTGCATTCAAATAAGTGCTTACCATACATACCTTGATTTGTTTTCATGGCAAATGACTACTGGCAATATTAATAATTCAAGAAGAGAAACAATGAAAATACAGAGGCATTACATTTGGAAACTTCTTCCTGTCAATCATCCTTGCCAGATTCCTATTTGAACATTCTGAAAATAAGGAAGACATCGGGTCTAGCCTTAAGTGTGAGTAATAGTTTTCTGTTTCCTTACACTGTTCACCTCAACTGAGCTTTTAAAGCACTGGTATTCTGAGTGTCTCTATATAGCTTAATATTTGAAGCCATGGAAAATGCTTTAATATTGAATTGAAAATATATTTCATACAATATACATGTTCTGATTTTCTGTTTTACATAAAGGAGTATGCAAGCACCTGTTTGTATCTATAGAGACTGTTCAATGTATCAGATGAGAACATTCACAAATCATTTAAGTTGAGCTGTTCAAGTGATGTGAGCCACTGATACAAACTTGCTAATGATAATTATAGAACTGATGCTGATTTAGTCATTTCAAAAAAGCCACGGAGGCATAATTAGTGTCTGAATGGCCTCAATATTGCATTATTAGGAGGCTAGGGTGAAACTTAAAATGAGAACATCAAGGCTGATAGCGGAAAAGAAAACATGAAATACATACATAATTCATTCTGTGATATTATAAAGGTTTATAAGCAGAAACAATAATTTGCAGAAAGCATCTCATATAGTGGAGCCAACTGCAATCATTTGGTCAACCTGTTAAAGATCAAATAGTGTAGTCTTCACTATTCTCAGTGGTATCTTTGTGATAAAGTAGCAGCAAACAGACATTGTTTGACTCTGGTCACTTTTAAAGAATGTTCAGTTTATCAGCGGGGACTTTAATCTCAACCTTAATAGAGTACAAAAGCAGCCTTGTTCCAGTGTTTCTCCCCTTCAGGCCACAAGGCATGTGCACTTATTTTTTAATTTAAAAGACGGAAAAATAAAATTCTCCTTCTAAGAATACTAAGCCTGGTAATTTTCCCTGTGTGTTTGCATGCATCTTTTATTTTTAAAGCTTTTCTTCTCCCTTCTCTGCTGTTAACATGGATGGTCTGCCACACTTCACAGGGAATGAAGACATACAGAACATTAATAAAATATCCCCTGCCAGGTTGACCATTATCAATTGACTTACTGTGTTGCTTGGCTCAAGCATTTTGGCTGAAAAGCCACCCCTTCTTGGTACTATCACCCATCAAAAGGCAATTCATATGAAGACTGGAGCCTAGATCATGGAAAACATACCAATGAAAGTACTGTGAGCTCTGGTGCTTTCCCATCAGGACAGTATCCAGATCATCAGATAAAAACATTCTCCCAGATCATTCGTCCACTATCTAAGTGTCTGCTTCAGTCAGGTAGGGATGGCTTTCAGTTTAGTTTCCCCAAATGATGAGTCACCATGTATCAGAAGCTTCTGAGCTGCACATGAATGTCATTTTTCATTTTTCAGTGAGATGACTTGCTCACAGAACAACCAGAACTGGAAATAACTGGTAAGACATGGAGAAAACTTGACAACCAGGATTATTATTATGAACAGCAATTAAACATGTGTAGAAATAAAGTGAACCCTTGAATGTGGGGCTGGTGTCATGTGGTACATATATGTTTCATAGGGAAAGTACACAGGAAGAAACATACACCAAAGGCAGCTGCCTTGCCAAAGCTCATCCCAGCATGGGTAACAATTCACAAAAAATTGAAACCTGGAACTCACTGTACGTACAAACTGCATGTAGCTCAATAGGTTAGAGAGTGTCCTTTCCGGGTAACTTCGGCTGGGCTGGCGTGTACCTCCTCAAGGACGCCCATATTCGTTTTTATATTATAACATTTCACAAGATTAGTGCTGGGTATGTATGTCACAATGGATGTGGTGAAGCCAAACACACATGGACATACATACACACACACACACACAAATACACACACAGACACAGATATAAATACAGATATAAACACAGACACAATAAACACCAACAAGGTTTACTGCTATGACTTCTAAAATAAAACTGAGTTTTGCTTACTAATATTTAGTTACTTCAAGATAATCTCAGTCATTTCTCAATTTTCTTAGCAATCTCATTTTCTTTCTTCTCTCTTGGTGTTGACTGAAGGTCCTATTTCTGATGTAGAGTCTGAGGTTCCTTGGCTGTTTTCTGTTTTTAGTGAGACTTAATTCACTATGCCCAGTCTTAGTGCACACATAAAGTAGCTTTCCCCAGTCATATCATGGAATCATAAGCTTAATGACCTAAATCACCACTGTCAAATTTATTCAATACTTACGAGTTTGTGTTTTCCTGGCTGCTGAAATTTTCTCATCCCTTTTTCATCCCTGGGAGCTTTACAACTTTTGAGTAGTTTTCTACCGCTGATTCGTGTTGGCATAGTCTGACCAACCATCACCTAGAAAATGAGTCACATGAAATGACGAGGTAAAAGCAATGCAAGCAGCTAAAAGTAGTTTAGAATTTCAAGAAGGGAATGAAATGAGTTAGCATTTCAAACTGTGATCCTGTGTGAACAACGTATCTGTGTGGAAATCTTCAGTGAGAGATATCTGAAGTTTATTCAGAAAAGTAGCTTCGTGTTATCTGCTCCTAAACCTCGTGCTTGTGTAGCATTTGGAGCACAGTGTAGCACTGGTTGGATGTTGTGGCAGGTGATACTGCTGGGGTACGGAGCAAGTTCCTCCCTGATGCTTGCTCTTCATGCTTCTGCTATTTACATGTTCACATTTCTAACATCCAAGATATAATCTTTATAAATAGGCAACCAAGAACTTGTCCTTTACTGAGCTAGGCTTTTTAGGTTCAAACACAGTTGCAAATGGTATAAATGATTTCTACCACAGACAGAGATGTAGTGAAATGCACAGGTAGGAGTCCTAGCCTGATGCGTCTTAAGCCAAAGCGCTCTTTCCTCTCACGTCCTGGGGCTGGTTCTGCTCTTCATTCTCTCCTGAACTTCACTCTTGTATGGACATCCCTGGAATCAGTGTTATGACTGCTAGGAAATTGCTCAATATTTTTCAGGCTTGTTCAGGCAAAATGTCCTGTCCTAATTAGATTTGAAGTCACTCACTCGTGCTGTAGAGGCAAGCTGACATGCTGTGCAATGGTGTTCTTCTTGGTTATTGTTCAGTAAGACTAACAGGTTCTTACTCTGCTCTTTTATAAGGGTCTATCCCTTATTAAACTGATGGGGGATGGAAGGACATAAAGTCGTACAAAATATGCTTATTGTCTCCAACCATTGTTCTTGTGTGTGACCCAAGCCACATGAGCTTCTCAATAAGTAAATTTTCACTTTATTTTCTCACTAACGATCAAGTCATTCACACTGCAGGTGATCGGATTGGCCTATGTTCTCCATAATGATTCCATTTCATCATCATCTTTTCTTTCTTCCTTATATTCACCCTAAAATGGGCATTCCTAAACTTCAGTCATCATTTTCAGACAATGAGAATATACAGTGCAGACTCAACTCAGTTCTAAAGTTAAACTGGAGGCAGAATTATGCATACATAACATATTATATTATACATATGCAGAATTCATACAATATTTCTAAAATGTTTAAAAATGTCAACATGTTTTACAATGTAGAAATGGATCTTTCTTATCTAATAAATCGTGGAACAAAATAAAGATTAAATCTTATAAAATTTAATGCTTGGAAATACATCTAATGCGGGCAATACTTCTCCAGCATTTTCTAAACATTTTATATTTATTTATCTGGGAATGTTGTTGGATCCTTTTTCTGGTGATTCAATCAGAATTACTTTTAAACACAGACAACAGACAGACAGACAGACAGACAGATATGAAAGAGACAGAGAGAGGAAAGAGGCACAGAGACCCCAAACACAGAGTCAGGGACACACAGACATCGTATTCTCTGATTTCTAATGTTTGCTTGAGTGTGCTTTCATTACTTTAGGTGTGAATCAGGTCTCACTCTGTAACTCAAACTCCTCATCTTCTGTAACCTGAACTGCACCAACTCGTGAGTATGCTGCTCTAGTGCTGGGATCAGTCACATGCCAGCAACGCCACCAGCTAGCGACTATGATTTTCATAACCTATTTGGGTGCGTATTTCTCTTTCCTGAACAAATGTATCTGTAGCAAATTTTTGTTATATATGCAATGTGAATTTTTTATAAAAATCATTAAGTGAATTGACATACTTCTTTATTGTTATCAGAATGAAAATTTGTCTACAGGTAGTATAAAACTTATCAGATACATCATTGCTGTGGGATAAAAATTTGTAGTGTCAATGCATATTTTGAAGGAACCATGCTTGATGTCGTAAATTCAAAAGGTGAGTAAGCAGACTCAGAGGAAGCCTGCTTAGTGTCACTTAGAAGATAGCTTGTTCTTACCACATCTTTCTTATCATCACATGCCCAGGAAGATGAGTCCATAGGTTTTTAGCTATATAAAATGCAGTCATCACAATACTTGAACTGTTGTTGTTTGTCTGAGCTATGTGCTATTGGACGTTTGATGGTTACAAATTAATGAAAGCACGAAGCCTTCAGATACTGGAGGATACAGTAGTGAATTTCTATTCACCAGTAAATCTCTCCAGAGAAGCTGTCTGTCTTTCAGCTTAAGTGAAAGTGCCAGGATTTTATTCGGTAAGATTTTACCTTAATTCCTCTTTGTAACCTACAAACAGACATGAGATTAGGATTTGAACTAGCAACAGCAAGCCCCCTCTGTGTTTGACGCCCTGTCAATTAACGTGATCTCATCTCTCTTTGAATGGAACAGATACATGGCAAGAATGGTGGTTGTGACTCAGGCAGAAGTGCTCACAGTAGAAAAAGAAAAGGACTTGCTTCATTTTTCAGGTTAACCCTGTAAGCCTTAGCATGTCTGGCATCTGTAGGCTTGTGAATTTGTCTTATTACCTTGTGAGTGGGCACCATGCCATGCTAGCAGATGGACATAAGGCATGCCAGAAACACGGGCCATGTATCATTTTTGAACATTAGTGTCTAGAAATGTATGATATTTTAAATGCAGATTTGTGGCTTGTTACATACCTGCAGAGAACCTTGGTGTGCACAGGGGTCTATCACTGCTAGTTCCCATTCTGAGGGACAAAATCCTGATGCTGTACTTTCTAATCTTGATTGTTCTATTTCCATTCAGATTCATATTAATTACTGAATACTTTTTCCAAAAAGATATGTAAGGTCATTCTCAGGTAGCAAGGCACCAAAAAAAAAAAAAAAAAAAAAAAGAAAGAAAGAAAGTATATATGCTCTGTGAAGCATAGGAAAACTCCTTAATTGTCCAAGATGTAAGTTTGATAATCATTTCTATGTAAATTTAAGTAACAATTACATAGTGTTATATATTCATATACAGACCTCACAGGCTACTGTGCAAATGAAGTATGGCAGTAAGAAAGAAATGGAACTGTTTTGTTTTGAGCTGGTTGGAGACAAACTAGCTTCCTATTGCTTAGTACAGCTATAAGGTAGAGGATGCTAAGCCTCAGTTTGGACACCAGGAGATCATGCAAGTGAGTGGCTCATGCAATGTTAACTGTGAGCTCTAGTTATGGCTGAGTTATGTCTTTATGTACCAAAAAAGGCTAAGCATTCATGAACTCTTCACTGGGCAGACATAGCTATTCTGTCCAAGAAAAAGGAGATCGGAGAATAGTGTGTGTGTGTGTGTGTGTGTGTGTGTGTGTGTGTGTGTTAGGGGTTTAGGGAGTATAGACAACTGATTCAGACCACATGGGTCCCAAAGTGATATTCTGAGTGTAAATTATTTAGAATGACACTGTCTCCAGGTCAGTGACAGTTGACCACGTATTTGCTCAGCCCTAGTTTCATATTGGCTCTGGCCTTTTGTGCCTAGAGATCTGTGACATTGTTCCACTTAACTTGTGCTCAAAGTTATAAAACAACCATGTGAGGGGGGAAAAAATCTGAAAATGCTTTTGTACATTCTGTGTGCTTAATATGCTCAGTATATTTGCATGCAAGGGCAGGCTATCGCTCTACCTCTGGCATCCTTGCAAGCTCTAAATCTCAGAAATCGTGGACCCAGCCTCTTCTACCAAGAGCTCCAATCTCAAGTTGACAAAATTTGAAACTGAGCTTCTTTGCTGTGTGATTACTCCACACCCGCTCTGTCTCTTTCTCCCTCGCCTATGAGTCAGGTTTATACCCAGTGAGTGGGTGAGAGGAAATGAAGTGTAGAATGAAGAGCTGCCTATGAACATGCCGCAGTACAAAAAGTCATTCTTTTCTCATGTTAGTAGACCTCCTTTCAATTGGAAGTTTGGAATATTTTGAGAAATCAACAGCCCGCCCCCAGTGCCTTCTCAAAGAACCTTTGTTGTGTGGGAATCCTTGTAATCATTGCTAATATTTTTCTAATATTTTTATCATTTTTATTTAATATTCCAGTTTTGACCCATTCATTTGTTTAATTATTATGATGTGCTCATCTTGGGAACAGGGAAACATGGAGCAAAATTCACATTTTGAGTTTGTCTCTGGTTAATTGATGAACACTTCGCCTGACAAATCAGCACTGCTTAAACGGGTGCAAGGCAATCCAAGTGATAAATGTGTTGGAATGAAATAATTTCTCAAATTTATTATCATCCTTTTAAAAGAATTAACAATTCTCTGACCAAAAAAAAAATACATTCATTAGGGTAATAGGTTGAATTTCTCATTAAAAATAAAAAAGTAGCCCCTTTCAAGGAATTAGGGAGATGAAAAGATAAAATGATAGTAACTACTGAATTAGTGTTAACACCTAAGTTTACAGAAGCACGCAGTACCCTGAGAGTGAATCGGCACTGATTAATGTTTTAAAGACTCGGAATGGTGAGTGTGGAGACAGGTTACATTAAAACTTTGCTGGCAGCGGATGGCTTAAATGAAACTGACATCTCACATCAAGTTGCTGTCTGCTTTGGCATGGTGGTTGTCTTTTTACTGCTAAGAGTCCCTCGGGAAGGGAGACAACCAGGGAGAATGGGGGAGAGTTGATATATGCCTGCTTTGTCCATACCCTCTGACTAATGAGCTTTCTGCATGTCAGAGCATTCATGAAATGCTGCAAAACTCTACACATCTAATAGAAAAAAATAACCATTTGTTTCTTTCTCTAAAGTCCCTGCCCTCCCGTTTAGATGTTTTGACATGAGCTACATATTGACATAACCATTGCAGATACCACTCTAACGGTCCTACTAACAGTTCTTGCTGTTTCTATGTGGGAGGTGGACACCAGTGACCAGAATGACCTAAACTCATCTAAACTTAGTAGTAACTGTGTGCTGGTTTCACTGTTTATACTGAGTAGTAGATATGTAAACAAATGAAATCTTGGCTGTGCTGTTGCAAATGGGAAATGACCCCAGACACATCTATATTAGCCTCTATGGAACAATTTCCTATGATTCACAATCATCATTACTTAAAAGGATCTTATTTATTGATAATTCAATACTGTGTACTCCTGTGCTACATGTATGTCATCAGGAATTGATGTATTATCCACTGATGTTTGCCGTGTTTCAGAATTTGCAAAGCCTCTTCATATTTCCTAGTCTATTAAAGAAAAGGAAGAAAGCACTTGAGGCTCATGGGAGATGGTGACTTGTCTAAGATCTCATAGCTTGGAGAGTGGCACAGAGAGGTCTTGACATCAAACTGTGAGACCCCCGGTTTATGCCAAAGCGAAATTCCTGTGACTACAAGGTTATAAGTTTGGGGGTTAGATAACTTAGGTATCCCTGATGTTTAATTATCCTTAGGGAAAGTATTTAACAACTTAGTTCCCATAAACAGGGAAAACTTGTGAAATTTTCCTTATGGAGCCCTGAGGAAAATAAATCCCATATTACTTGCAATGTGGTATGTGGCTCCCTGCACCAGTCAGTGGACATTAGTGATTCCTTGCATGTGCGGTCCTGGATTTACTTATATTTCCTGCTCATTATTTATTTGGATGTTTGTGTATCTTGACTTTGTTCTAATCTCAACTTGTCTGTTTAATTTCTTGGGGGAAATAATTTTCAATTCTTTTTTTATTCTCCGTGGAGGCCAGAAAAATGTCTTGGAATGAACGTGGAAATGAATGATGCTAGAAAAAGCTTTTGAATAAATGAAAACTTAATGATTCAATATGGCACTTAATTAAACTATTGGATGTAATTGGAAGCCATTATATGCAACTATTCTAGAGGATATGAATAACTAAAAATCTGATTTTTTTTCATTTAAATTCCAATTAGTAGTAGGGCCTTTGAATCATGAGGCCAATATTTTGTTAGTTTATTCAGTGATGCAGAGTCTTCTTGCCCTTATGGCACCTCTTACGTTTTTTCATTTTTAGCTATATTGTTATTGTTTATTTTGGTACCTCCTCAAACAAATTACATATATATGTGTCATCAGAGACACAATGTTGACATGTAACTGATTTGTTTTGGTTATATATTTAGCTATTAACATAAGAATTATTTAAAAGTTTTAAAAACAGTTTTTACTGAGATTCTTTGTGAGTGTGTGTGTGTGTGTGTGTGTGTGTAATGTGCACCAAAGAACATGTGTGGAGGTCACAGGATATCTTTGTGAGTCAGTTCTCTTCTTTACCATGTAGGTCATAGGAGTAAGAAATAAGTGTTGCTATCTGTTGAATCATTTGTTCAGCCCTAGACTACTGGAAAACATGGATTTTATGCTATGTAAAGTAAGCAAACTGAAGCTGAAGAGATGGCTCAGGAGTGAAAAGTCTTTGATGTTCTTAAAGAGTACCCGACATCTGTTCCTTCTCACTTGTTACTTCAGTTTCTGAAGATATAATGCCCTCCTCTGACCTTTGAAGGAATGAACACACACACACACACATTAAATTAAAATAAATCTCTAAAAATTAAAATAAGCAAAGAACACAAACAGGACAGTAACCTAGAGACAGGAGCTAATGCAGAGACCATGGATAGGTGCTGCTTACTGGCTTGCCTAGACTGCTGTCTTATAAGACTCAGGACCACCAGTCCAGGGATGGTACCACTCACAAGGGAATGAATGCTCCTCCCCATCAATCACTAAGAAAATGAACAACAGTCTTGCCTGTGACCTGATTTTTCTATTCTCTCAGATAACTCTAGCTTATGTCAAGTTGCCATACATCTAGTTACCACACTATCATATATAAAGGTGTTTTTAAAAAAAAAGAAAAAGGAAAAGGAAATAACACATTATGTGTGTAGGTAGCAGATAGAACAAGTTATGTTCCATGCTAAGTATAATTGGTAAATTTCAAGTTAATAAGTACGTATATTTCAGTTAGTTACTTCATTTATTCTGCTTGTTAAGAGAACTATGAGGACATCACATGTATCTTTAAAGAACTCTTCAGCCTCATCTCCTCTTCTATACCTTAGGTCACTTCCCAGTGCGATAGGAAGGGCTGTGATGTCACTGAGAATAATGGCTTCATTTGAAATATCCACCAGCAGAATCTGATTCCCTCGTAGTCAGCCGAGAGGTAGTTTTACTTAGGCATCCCTAACAACGACAGGAAAAAAAAACCCAACAACTAACCTACCAACCAAACAAACCAAAACACATTGTAATAAATGGCTGTCTGTGCCTTCTACACACTTATCTCCAAGGGGAAAAATGGGATTCATTAAAAAAATGTTATTTGAAATCAAATGGCCATTGATTAATCTGTGAGAACATTTTGGTAAGAGACCACTGTCCTGGACTTAGAATTACCAGGACTAATTCAGAACCTGAGTACTTAAACAGCAGTTAGCTCAGAAGAACAAAGAACAAGGGCCAAGTAGGAAAGTGGTATCAGAGGTGAGGGCCATGAGGTTCAAAAGCTTCTAGGCACTGATCAGCTGGAGGGTTCATTTCATTGCCTCAAACAGAAAATAGGGAACTTCCTTATTCACCAGGAAAGCAAAATGCTCCAGACATTATAGTGTATCATGAACTTTAATTGTTTGACGGATGTTATCTATCTGCACCTGCTGGTTTTGTGTGTCAACTTGACGCAAGCTGGAGTTATCACAGAGAAAGGGGCTCCAGTTGAGGAAATGCCTCCATGAGATCCAGCTGTAAGGCATTTTCTCAATTAATGATCAAGAGGGGAGGGCCCATTGTGGTTGGTGCCATCTCTGGGCTGGTAGTCTTGGGTTCTATAAGAAAACTAGCTGAGCAAGCCAGGGGAAGCAAGCCAGTAAGGAACATCCCTCCATGGCCACTGCATCATCTCCTGGTTCCTGACCTGCTTGAGTTCCAGACCTGACTTCCTTTGGTGATGAACAGCAGTGTGGAATTATAAGCTGATTAAACCCTTTACTCCCCAACTTTCTCCTTGGTCATGATTTTTGTGCAGGAATAGAAACCCTGAATAAGACACTATCCCAAAAGAGAACTCAATGATTTCACTATTTCTAGACAAAAATAAAATAAAATAAAATAAAACTCCTGCAATACCTTGGGATATGGAAAAATCTCCCTATACATAATTCTTATCATCTATCCATGAGTTTTTTTTTTCTGTACAGAGGAGAGATAATCACAGATATTTAAACACATCTATTTAAACATGTACTAATTCTAGTTTATATAGCATTCTGAGAATAATGCTATATAAATAATGCTATATAAACATGCTAGAATTTAGAACGGCTGTGATGAGAAGAAAGATACACAGTGGGAATATGTGTAATTAATGGTAGAATCTACTGTTCTTACAAGTAAGAATATCATTTATTCCTTAATCATTTTTTTATCATCTATCCATGAAGTGAATGAGGAGATCAAGGCTCAGAAGGTATCTTACTTTGTTGTAATAAAATACCTAAGAGAAATAGCCTAGTGGGAGCAAATTCACTTTGCTCACTTTCAGACCACCATGTACAGCATGTATGTATGGTAGAGAGGAGCATTGAGCTCATGGCTTCCAGCAAGGAGAGAGAAGGGAAATAGATTCATAGTCCCCCTTTCAACACTATCTCCTTTGTGCCTTGGCCTAAGGTTGTGGCTTCCACAGTCAGGATGGGTTTTCCCAAACCCTCAGTTAATCCCTTCTGCAGAGAACCTCACACATGATAGACAAATGCTTTAGTCTCTTGACTGAATCCAAGTTCAGTCAAGTTAACTTTGAAGAATGACCAAGAAAGAAAGTTTGGATAACTATAATGCAAAAATTAATATCCAAAGCCATCTGCTGTCTCCAATAATGATAAATGACTGTAAATTTGTGGCTTGAGTTGTACCCTCTGCCCTGATTTCTCTAGTCTTTCTATTCTCAAAGCCAGTGCTAAGTGGGGTTTGTACACGTTATTCCATTTGTTTATCCATGGAACCCAGAAAGATCCCAATGCTCATTTTATGGCTAAGCACCACTCTGCTGACTAGCAACATCAAACTAGCTTGAATTTAATGTCTGCCACAATATCCATTGTTCCTGACCATGTAGCTTTCACAGGCAGTGAGATTTTCTTCACATACTTACAATGGAAGGAAGGTACAAAAAGCCTGTGACAGTCAGTGTGAGACAAAATGCTAATCATTCAATGTCACATATGGACACAAAAGTAGAGAGAAGGATGCATAATTAGAAAGTGTGCAGAGCTTGCACATGCTTCCAGGAAGAGTGCATGAGCAAGCAGTGGCTTAGATAATGAGCAATAGTGTGTGTGTGTGTGTGTGTGTGTGTGTGAGAGAGAGAGAGAGAGAGAGAGAGAGAGAGAGAGAGAGAGAGAGAGAGAGAGAGAGAGACAGACAGACAGACAGACAGACAGACAGACAGAGAGATGTGCAGGTATATATTCATGTGAATGTGGAAGACAGATTGACACTGGATATCTTTCTCTATTGCCCTGAGTCTTAAAATTTTAGATTGCAGTTCTCAAAGAACTCAGAGTTCACTGACCTGTGAATATCCTAAATTCTCCTTCTCTCTTCATCCACAGTGCTGAGATTGCAGGCAAGAAGTAGCAAGCTAGCCTTTTAGATAGGTGCTGGGGATCTGAGCTCAGATTCTCATGCTTGAGGGTTGAACAGTTTCCCCATCAAGCCTTCTCTCCTCAGATCTATAGTCCTTTTGGATAGCTCGCACTATAACTAGTCTTCCCAGTTTTAAAAGGAAGGCATATAGCAGATTATAGTTTATGTATTTAACTTCCAAATCAAAAATAAAGGCACATTGGAGACTTATTGAAGAGGTCAATGTACCATATTATATTATATTATATTATATTATATTATATTATTTATATGATTGTGACTAGTGGTATTATTTTTCTTCCAAAAAATAACAAACTGAAGAAATGGGGTCCAAGTAAGTGGTCTCTCGTGTGTTTTAGCTATACAAACTGTTTCTACTTAGGGGAGAGAAAACAGTAATTTTACCTCTTTACAGAACTAAAAAATTGTGAAGCAATTCTTGAGAGGAAATGCTTTAAGATGCAATATTTGGAAGAAAGGAAATAAGAGAAGACTACATACAGGGTGACTTTTTTTATCATTCATCATGGAAATCTACTCCTATTTTACTGACCTACCCTCTCCCACTGCATAGGAAACATTAGTAGCAGACAAAGCATAAATATCAGAGAGCACAGAAATAGCTGTATTAAAATGAAGCAAAACAAAAATAAAACCTCATAGTCTGCAAAGGTGAGCACATTTGCTCCACCAGATAGGTAACCCACATATTGAGTTCAGTCATATCAGCTTTTAAATAATACTGTACTGGCAGGGTTCATTGTGCTTTCTTGAACTCAGGGGCTACATTGAGGACAGGTAAAAGTAATGATATTGCAGCAATAAGAAATCCATTTTATTGATTGAGTTATTTATTTACTTTACATCTCTTTTATAGCTTCCCCTCCCTTCTCTCCTCCCAGTTCTCCCTCTCATTTTTTTCTACTCTCCCTCATGATTCTCCCTCTTCTCCTTATTAAAGGGGAAGCCTCCTATATATATCAACCATTGCTGGCATATCAAGTTGCAGTAAGATTAGGCACATATTCTATTGAAGCTAGATGAGGCAGCTCACTTGGAAGAAACAGATCCAAATGCAGGCAATGTAGTCAGAGGCAGCCTGTGCTCCTGGCTTAGGAGTCTGGCATGAGAACCCAGTTGCACAACTGCTACGTATGTGCAGAGGGCCTGGATACATCCCAGGCATGCTCCCTAATTGGCAGTTTAGTCTGTAAGAGCCCCGATTGGCCCAGATTCATTGATTCCTTAGGGTTTATTGTGGTCTTCTTGACTCCTCTTGACCCCTTTAATCCTTCCTCCCCCTCTTCCACAGGATGCCCCAAGCTCCATTTAGTGTTTGGCTGTGGGTCTCTGCATCAGTTTCCATCAGTTGATGCGAGACATTGCTCTAATGACAGTTATGCTAGACTCCTGTCTCCAAGTGTACCAGAATACTATTAATAGCATCAGGGTGGGTTCCCTCTCTTGGCATGGATCTCAAGCTGGGCCAGTCATTGGTTGGCTCTTCCCTCATTCTGTTCCATCCTTTACCCCTGCACATCTTTTAAACAAGACAAATTGTGGGTCTGAGTGGTTTTTGGCTGAGTTGGTGTCCCAGTCTCTCCATTGGAAGTCAGAAGATGGCCAGTTCAGACCCCATGTATCCATTGCTAGTGTTAGCTAGGTTACCCTCATAGATTCCTGAGAGTTTCCATTGTCCTAGCTTTCTAGGTTCTCTCTCTCTCTGTCTCTCTCTCTCTCTTTCTCTCCCTCCCTTCCCTCTCCCCCACCTTATCCCTCCTGTTCCTCTCCCCCTCCCCAACCATTTTCTGTCCTTTCTACATCTCTGATGACTAATCTATTTCCCCTTTTTAGTGAGAAATCTCAGAAAGAAGTCTTTTTTTTTTCTTTCTCTGAATTTGTGTCATTTTATACCATCAGGTCATGCAGTGAGCTTTAATGACTATCCCCATAATTGGTATCCCTGTGTATTTCAGCAAGTCAACCATTTCTGACATCTCCACTTGCTCCTGTTTTTGCCCACCTGAAGACTATGTGATCAGATTGGCTTCCCCTCCTTGCATTCCTTCTGAGATCCAAGAAGTTTGGAGTTGCTCTCCGAACAGCAGATAACCTTGTCATTGACCACTTGACCAGTGAACCACATGTAATGTAACTCAGGTTTCAGTGGTACATTGCATAGTTAGTGGTGCATACACGACAGGAAGTTCACTCAATTAAGCCCTATGACTTTTTCCCTCTTGTCTCGAAAGACATTTTCTTTCTCCACGGAAGCAGCCCTTATTAAGTAGAGGATGATATATTTGATGCTCTTCACTGTCAGGATATTCAAGTGATGAAAATATCATCTTTGATATGCACCACTGAAAGCGTCTTGTCTGTATTTCGGGAACTTCTGTCTCCAGGGAAGGCCAGTCTGTACTGTATTATGGAGCAGGTAAACAAGGCAGAATTGCTGAAGTTACTCTTGGCACCACATTAATATGCCTGTAGTTCATCCTGATGCTTCTCCAGCAGGTGCATGGTGCCGCCTGCTTAGATTATTCTACAGACAGGCCACGGTCTTGAGACCGATTCTTGCTGGACTCTGCAGTTTTCTGCCTTACCTTCTTTGACAGGATCCAATTCTTTTGACCTTCAGGACATGGAGCAGAACTCATTGCTTCCACTTGGCCTACCCAAGTAAGTAAAGCTATGCTCCTAGAATACCACTGCCATGGTTAGTTTAATTTTAATTTATTGCAGAGATGGTTTTATGCATATGACTTTATAACTGTGCGTGCACCTTGAGACCTCTGAAGGTCAAATAAATAATAAATGCTCATTAAGAGCGTGGTAGTTTTGCTGAAACTGGCCAACAAAGGTGTCATTGATGATATTTTCATGTGGACAAATAGTATCCATGTCAAGGAGGACCTATTATTAAACTATTAATAGTGTTTGGCTTTTTAGCCTCAGGAAATTATACACTAGTTATGCTGAGTCTGTTATTAAAATAATGGAACCCTTAAGAACTGGGAGTGGCTTGCTGGACAATCTCTTTTCCCTTTAGACCTTTGCAAATTGTCAGGATTTTTTTTCTCACTGGGTGCATGACTGTGTGTGCATTTACATTTGAGAATAGGTGGGTAGTAGGGAGGGGAAATAGGAAGTTTGTAGATAGTAGACCATCTCCTCCAGCTTCCAGGAAATACAAAAGGAAATCCTGATTCTTTCACTTGTGGTTGAGGTACGGAAAGCACAGTCATGGTGACCTCAGCTGCACTTTGCGATGTAAATTGTGGTCTGTCATCTATTGTGTTCCAAACCTCCACAGGAGAAGATCTGTCCTCATCACTAGCATATATTTTTCTTTGTCCATTGCCTGCTGACCATGGTGGGCATACCTCCATTCTCTGGAGTTCAGATCTAGAGTAAAAAGAATTATTTACTAAGTAAATGGACCTTTATAGTTACTTTTCTATTGCTGTGGCAAAGCACCATAGCTAAGGCAACTTATAAAGGAAAGCATTTAGTTTGGGTCTCATGATGCCAATCTTAGAGTCAATAGTCATGGTGGGGAGTACAGTAGTAGTCAGGCATGGGGCCAGGTCAGTAGCTGAGAGCTTACATCTGCCACGAGGAGGCAGCTGGGAGAGCAAACAGGAGATGGTGTAGGCTTTTAATCCTCAAAGCTAACTCCCAGTTAAAAACTTCCTTGAAGATATGGGCACAGGGGGAAAATTCCTGAATAGAACAGTAATGGCTTGTGCTGTAAGATCGAGAATTGACAAGTGGGACCTCATGAAACTACAAAGCTTCTGCAAGGCTAAAGACACCATCAATAAGACAAAAAAACCACCAACAGATTGGGAAAGGATCTTCACCTATCCTAAATCAGATAAGGGACTAATATCCAATATATATAAAGAACTCAAGAAGGTGGACTCCAGAAAGTCAAATAACCCCATTAAAAAATGGGGCTCAGAACTGAACAAAGAATTCTCACCTGAGGAATACCGAATGGCAGAGAAACACCTGAAAAAATGTTCAACATCCTTAATCATCAGGGAAATGCAAATCAAAACAACCCTGAGATTCCACCTCACACCAGTCAGAATGGCTAAGATCAAAAATTCAGGTGACAGCAGATGCTGGCGAGGATGTGGAGAAAGAGGAACACTCCTCCATTGTTGGTGGGATTGCAAGCTTGTACAACCACTCTGGAAATCAGTCTGGCGGTTCCTCAGAAAATTGGACATAGTACTACCGGAGGATCCAACAATACCTCTCCTGGGCATATATCCAGAAGATGTCCCAACCGGTAAAAAGGACACATGCTCCACTATGTTCATAGCAGCCCTATTTATAATAGCCAGAAGCTGGAAAGAACCCAGATGTCCCTCAACAGAGGAATGGATACAGAAATTATGGTACATTTACACAATGGAGTACTACTCAGCTATTAAAAAGAATGAATTTATGAAATTCCTAGCCAAATGGATGGACCTGGAGGGCATCATCTTGAGTGAAATAACACAATCACAAAACAACTCACACAATATGTATTCACTGATAAGTGGATATTAGCCCAAAACTTAGGATACCCAAGATATAAGATACAATTTGCTAAACGCATGAAACTCAAGAAGAATGAAGACCAAAGTGTGGACACTGTGCACCTTCTTAGAATTGGGAACAAAACACCCAGGGAAGGAGTTACAGAGACAAAGTTCGTAGCTGTGATGAAAGGATGGACCATTTAGAGACTGCCGTATCCAGGGATCCATCCCATAATCAGCTTCTAAACGCTGACACCATTGCATACACTAGCAAGATTTTGCTGAAAGGACCCAAATATAGCTGTCTCTTGTGAGACGATGCCGGGGCCTAGCAAACACAGGAGTGGATGTTCACAGTCAGCTATTGGATGTATCACAGGGCTCCCAATGGAGAAGCTAGAGAAAGTACCCAAGGAGCTAAAGGGATCTGCAACCCTATTGTTGGAACAACATAATGTACTAACCAGAACCCCGGAGCTCTTGTCTCTAGCTGCATATGTATCGAAAGATGGCCTAGTCGGCCATCAATGGAAAGAGAGGCCCATTGGACTTGCAAACTTTATATGCCCCAATATAGGGGAATGCCAGGGCCAAAAGAATGGGAATGGGTGGGTAGGGAAGTGGGGGGCGCTATGGGGGACTTTTGGGATAGCATTGGAAATGTAATTGAGGAAAATATGTAATAAAAATATTAAAAATCAAAAAAAAAAAAAAAACAACTTCCTTGAACAAGACCACACCTTCAAATCCTGCCCAAACAGTTGCATGAAGTACCGGAGTATCGACTCTACAAGACTATGAGGGACAGACTCATTCAAACAATCACCCTCTCCTTTATAAAATACATTGGAAATTTTCACATGTTAACATGAAAAAAATTACAATTCTCTTAAAGAAAAGAAGGTACAAATCTGACCATTTGATTGATATTGTTTATATAATCCTATTAAGCAAAACGATCTATTAATGATTCATCCCACTTTAAAATTTAGAAGATACACTATGTTCCAAGTATGTTCTTCTTTTGAGAAACTTATTAAATGTGTTTATAGCATACCTATTCACATGCATTCTATTCCTTTACTTTCTATGTGTTTAGATAACACAAGTCCCAATTTATAGGAAGAAAATTCTTAACCCCTGAGCTGCATTCTCAGAATTTTCTATTTCATATCCTCTACTAATCCAGAGATAAGGGTGAATGGCTACATTCTGAGTCGAGTTTGGTCACTTAATTTGCTTACAAGCAATTTTAATCTTTTGAGAATCTCAGCTTTCATGGCAGAAATGATAATAGATATTTATTTTAACAGGATGAATTATTCTTGCTTTTTAGTGCCAACCATCTTAGATTGTCTAGTATTTGTCTATGAGTATAGTATGAGTCTATGGCTTACTCTACTTTAACAACTTTGTACATATCAGTAATTAAGGTAAAAAATAGATATGCTGATATTTGACTCCCCTTAATTCTAAAGTATTATTTTTCATCCTACTGCAAAACAAAACAAAACAGAACAAAACAGAACAAAACAAAACAGAACAAAACAAAACAGAACAAAACAAAACAGAACAAAACAAAACAGAACAAAACAAAACAAAACAAAACAAAACAACAACAATAACAACAACAACAAAAAAAAACCTTGCGAAGAATTTGTAAAACTGGAAAGGATAAAGACCTAAGAGTAGTTGAAAAGCAGAACTCAGAATAGCAGAACTCGGCTCCAAGATGGTTCCCAGTCCTCTTTTTTCTAATGCATGAATCCTATTAATCTTCCTCTGGTTAGATTCCATTCCTTCCACAAATCCCTAAAGTCAATCTAAAGCACTTATCGTAATTATGGTGTCTTTGAATTTCCCTTAGTGTGGATAAGGTTGGTTCATGTTTTTTTTTCGCATGATCAAAAACTCCTACCACTATATTATTTTCGTTATGGAATTTCATTTTAATATGAGCAATATATAAAACAAGAAAAGTATTTCTATTCTACAAATTCAGTGTGGTTTTTCTCTCTCTCTGTCTCTCCTTTCTTTATTTGCCGTTAAGGTTCTGCAATAACACATAGAACCCATTTAGTCATCAGGTATTGGTGAAAAAAAAGTGAATTTCAGGAATATTTTGAGGTATTATCTAAGATATAGAATTCTCCATTTCTAGACGAACACATTCAGGCTAAGTAAATGCATACTCAAGAGTTAATACCAATCACCAAGAGTGTTGGGGATGCCAGACCTGTTAAAGGTGTTTGGCACACATTATCTCATCTGTTTCTTATGAGAACTTCATTATGGGAGTACTGATGTTTACCGAGTTGACAGGTGGAGAGGTTGGGATTGGGAGTATTAGAGGGGCAAGGTGAGTAGAGAGGCTGTGTCTGACCTTGGAATCTATACACGGAAACAGACTCTCCACATCCATCCATGCATGATATTTACAGACATCAGGGAAGATGCCACTAACTACTAGTAGAAAGCTTTCATCGTTTCAGGACAGAATGGAAGCTAAGAAACTTGAGTGCTGAAGATGTAGGCATATGTGTTTCTTCTACTGCTGTACATGCCCTCACCTGTGAGTGTAGATCCAACCCACTATCGATGTTTTCCTGTGACTACTACACTGTTCATGAACATCAGAGTTTCCAGAACTATAACATGCCAATCCACACCCTGCTTTCTCAGCACTATTTGTATTTCAAATTACTGGAACTGTTGTGACCAATCACATCAGAAGACAGAAGACACTGTTATTAATTCCAGGCAAAATGTGAAAGGGGTGGGCACCCTGAACACTGCACACAGCCATTTCCCAGATGTTTGTCAGACTGGCTGGGGCCTGTTTCTCCAACTCCCATGCAAACACAAAGGTTCAGGAAAGTGTGTCTTTTCCTTTTATATAGACTGAATTCTAGGAAAAAAATGGTTTCTGTGACTCCCCCCTCCCCAAATAGTAGTGAGTGATTGTAGCTCAGTCTATAATGTGTTATGTTCAAGTTCTCTGAAATGTGCCTGTTTTATACAGGACTTTTGACTTGATTGCTTTTTTAAGCAATCCAGCTTAACGTTGCTCTATAGACCAGGGGAGTTTAAAAGCTATCTATAATGAAGCAAAAGAGAAAAATTCAAGGAACGGATCTGGCATTAGGAAGCAAAGTGGGGATAGAAGAAACTCCCTGGAGACCTCTCATTTATTTAGGATTCTTAATTCAACTTCCTGCCTTCCCAGTATTAATTTCCTCAGTCACAGAATTGTGAGACCCTTCCTTTCAGATGCACATTATATCGCCAGCCTCCACAGTAAATGGGGGAAAATGATGAACAGGACCTCAACTCTAGATTGTTCCAACTGCAATTGAAAAAGGATGGTTTAAAAAGCTACATTTAAAAGGGAAGACAAATTGAATATACAAAGGAAACATTGCTCCTTTGAATTGAAAATTTGGACACTGAATTTTAGACAGAGAAACCGCAAGCCAAAATAAAAGCAATTAAAAGGGGGACAGGAAGGGGAATGTCAGTGAACAGCCTGTATATTCATAGATTCTCTCAATGTTCCTGTCTGTTAGAGCATGAGAGAATGAATAACATGCATTAAACACATATATAGACTTGTCAAAGAAAAAAATTCATCAATTAAAAAAATGTTCATTCTCAGCACTCAGTGTGCTAGTAATCAGTGTGCTAGTACTCAGTATGCTAGTACTCAGTGGTACTAGTACTCAGTGGTGTTACTATTCAGTAGTGCCAGCACACAGTGGTGTCAGCACTCAGTGGTGCTAGTACTCAGTGGTGCTAGTACTCAGTGTGCTAGTACTCAGTGGTACCAGCACACAGTAGTGCTAGTACTCAGTGTGCTAGTAATCTGTGTTTCTAGTACTCAGTGTTCCAAATACTCAGTGGGCTAGTACTCAGTGGTGCTAGTTCTCAGTGATGTTAATTCTCAGTAGTAATAGTACTAAGTAGAGCTAATATGCAGTGGTGCTAGTACTTGGTGATGCCAGCACTCAGTAGTGCTAGTCTTGAGAGGAGTATCTGTCTTCTCAGTTCCAGTATGGATATGCAGATAATCTCCTTTCCCATTGTTATGAGTCAGGACCATAAGCAATGAAAAAATGATTAAAAAATTGTTAACTTGCCAAAAATTGTTATACACAGCAGGGAAGCTGTATATAATAACTTGACTCTGCAATAGTCAAATATTTCCCTGAAATTTTAACAGTGCCCAGAACATAAAACTACTCCATCATTCTCTTGATAACCTGAGAAATTCTTTTACACTTATCTGTTTTAGGGAAAACAGTGGGAAATTATTCCTAGAGTCTGCAATATGTATCAACTCAGAGTTACAGTGTTTAAGAGCATAAATCAGAGTCCAGTGGATGCAGACTTCAATGTCATCCATTATGGCTGTGTGACTATGATTAGGCCTGTCCTCTACTCCTCCTCCTACTCTTTCTATCCTGTCTCCCTATATTCTTCTCCTTCTCCTTCTCCTTCTCCTTCTCCTTCTCCTTCTCCTTCTCCTTCTCCTTCTCCTTCTCCTTCTCCTTCTCCTTCTCCTTCTCCTTCTCCTTCTTCTCCTCCTCCTCCTCCTCCTCCTCCTCCTCCTCCTCCTCCTCCTCCTCCTTCTTCTTCTTCTTCTTCTTCTTCTTCTTCTTCTTCTTCTTCTTCTTCTTCTTCTTCTTCTTCTTCTTCTTCTTCTTCTTCTTCTTCACATGTGGTCTTGCTCTGAAGTTCTGACTTGCCTTGAACCTGAGGTTACTTCCTGTGGGACCATGGGCATGTACCACCACACTTGGTTAAGGTAATTCAATTATTTCATCTGTAAAATGATGCCTGGGTCACAGTGTTTAAAGTAAATCAAACTCAACAACATACATTTAAAGAGTCAGAGGCCTAAAGACATTTATAAATTGCCCAATTAAATGTAGCTACTATTACTTATGGTGCCATTATTAATTTTTAATTTCATAAAATTGATGCACAGAAATCATATTTCTTCTTCCTTAACTCACCCTCTTCCTCCCACAAGTAGGATGAGTGTCTCATGGACTTGACATTATAAAGTGCTTACATCATAATTTACTTATATGATCATTCGCTACTAATCTGGAGTGCTGCCATTAACTATGTTGATGGAAATTTTTAAATGTTAGCTCTTGAGATTTTGAATTTTCCCATCATGCCTTCCGTTCCATTTCTGTAACCATTTGTATCTAGTTTAACCCATCTGTGAGGAATAGGTCGCTCTTATGAACCTCACTGATGGAGACTGCCTTTATGTCAGCAAAGCAGCTAGAGAAGACACTGTCTGTCATGTGATCAGAGGATCTAGCCACACCTCACTGCCTTTTCTTCCCTTGAACTTGAAAATAAAAGAGGATGAGACTGACAAGTTTCATGTACCTACTTTAAACAGTCACACAAACTGGAAGACTTAATGCCACAACTACTTACCTCCCACTTTTTCCTGCAAGATGTTAGCAGGACTAACTTTTCTGAAGCCTACAGGGAAGAAGCCTTCCCTGTTTCTCTTTGCCTTCTGTTCTGCTTTGGTGTTCTTAAATTGTGAATTCAAGTGCGAATGCATCTTACTGTCTGTGGACCCTCTGTCTTCTGTCTGAGTACCTCTTCTCTTCATAGAGACTTAATATTGGATTAAGAGTTCACTTGACTCTATCAACGCACTTCAAGTTTATATTGTGTGTTACTAGAAGTTAGTCTTAGAGTTCTGAGCTGATGCAATTCACAAAATTAGGATGCTTATACAAGGAACATGATTTTTTTCAACAAATTTGTTAGTTATAAATTTGACGGTGTTTCCTTATTGATTACATACAAGGAAGAGGAAATTAAAAAATATTTCAAATAAGATATCTATATATCTACTGAGCGGCTTATGTATTTAACAGGAAAATACTAGATAAAATAGCTTTCATAGAGTTCATGGGTAATATTATAAAATATCATGCATGCTCCCAAACAAGTAGAGGTGTGTTTTCTGACTTTAAAATGTAGTCAACAACCCAGAAACAAACAGAATGACGTCTGGTCAGTTCAAAACTAAGTTTAAGAAAATCTGATAACTAAATGTATGTAGATGCTACAAAAGGAAAAGTAGTTCAACACTAGACAATTGACTTTTAAATAACAAATAATTCTAGCAATTGGATCCCTTTGACTTGAAGTTCAGTCTGTCAGAGATTAGTCAGGCATTCTGAGAGCAGTCAGCCTGACAATCACAGACCTGCTGACAACAGTGGGGAGATGAATGGAAAAATAGACCTGGGAACTTGATTTCTGGGAGCTCTTAGCCTGAACCCTCCTGGGTTCTATACACCTTGGTCATTACAGTACAACATAATAACCTATATTAAATGAGATCATTTCAGAATGTTAAGAAATAACTGAATTGTGCTCAGTAAATTTTATGTATCATATACTCTAGAACTGAATTCATACCTGTAATTTTCCTTTCATGCCTGGCATTTAACATCAATATGTCTAGCTCAACTTGACAGAGACTTGGCTTTTCTTCCTTTCTTTTCTTTTCTTTTTGTTTATTTTCTTTTCTTTTTTTCATCATATTCTTCATTTTTATCTGCCTTATGCAATGGTCTTAGTACTCCAGAAGTGACAAGTGAGGAAATTCTACTGGAATAATGATCACTAAATTCCTCCCCAAAACAGAGAGTCCTAGAGAGTAGACTCCAGTAGTCAAATATGTTCTGGGAAATAACAAATTACTATGAAATTATCAAATATTTAAAATTTATTATAAAAAGTTTCAAGATTGTAATTTTCCTATGTTAAAAGTTCTGAGTCTTTCCCTCAAAAAGAGTGGGTTAACTAAATATTTTAATTCAATAGTCACTACTCCAGTACACTCACCTACCCTTAAAATTGTCCTAAAGAACCACTCTTGCAATGGTCATGCTGTGGACATCATGAAATTAAAAGCACTGTCTCTTAAAACTATGCAGAATTGAGAAAGTGTAGATGGTGAAATGATGCAAAAGATTCCTATAGTTTTTGAAGATGTAGAGTTAATATGAACATCTATGTGATAAAAGTATAATAGGTGTTCTTGTGTTTGCATACAGAGAGGGAAAGTCTATTAATAGTTACCTACTTTGTCTGTTCAGTAAGTGGTGGGAGAAAAGGTCTGGCTTCCTTATGTACCTAATTACCTGGGTCCATATTTCCTAAAACTTGACATTTTATTTTTCCTGATTCAATTTTGTACTAGTTACTAATGGGTCCTGTTTCCTCTGATTTCCAAAACTGGAAATGATCTGTTTGTTTGTTTTTGTTTTTGTTTTGTTTTGCCTTACACAACTGATCTGTATGAGACAGCATGGTGTCTTTCTTTTTCCTCTAATGCTGGAAGTGTGCTCAACTGGGTTTTGGTTCTACCTTAGCTCCATAGTCACTATTCCTATATTCAACAGGAAAGCAACACAGCTCAGACCATCTGAATTTTCCTATATCTCATAAATTCTTTATACATAAACTGTTTTTTTTCCATTTGATTTGAGAAAGGGTCTCATGTAGCTGAGGTTGGCCTAGAACTTGCTTTATAGCTGAGACTCGCAGGCTCCACCTGCCTCTACATCTGAGTGAATTAAAACCATGAATCACCACACCTGGCTCATATACTTAATTGGCCATTTGTTGGAGGTGAGGATGGTGTCAGGTAGAAGGACTTAGACATCATTTTTCTCTCAGAAGCAAGTAAGTCTAGTAACCCATTGTCCATGAGTACCAGTTCTCTGTAGACTACTGACAGTTGTATGATGCAAGAGAAAGAATGACATTCAAAGCAGAGTACACAGTGTTGCTTTTGGTTCCATATTTAAAGAGTATAACTTTCAAAAAAATCACTTTGAAAAGCCCCTTTGTATCTCAGGCTATAATTTTTGAGGACATACTTATAACGGGCTATTTCTAATCTTGAGAATATTTGGGTTTGGGTGTATTTCAAATGTTGATGTCAGACTGATACGAAAATGCCCATTAGTGCTCGAAATCGAGGACAAAGGTTATTCTAAAAACTCAACAGATGTAATAAATAACTCTGAAATGTTTTACAACAAGAATATGAAATGTTGTAACTTGTCAAGACTTCGAGTTAAGGTTGGCTTATTGTTGGCCAACCAGCAGGTGCAACAGAGGTTCCTGCATCTAGCTCATCATCCTAGCTGCCTGGAGGGATAATTTCCTGACCACAAACCTTTGATCCTCAGATCATTAGCCTAATTTCTTCACATGCTATTCTTTATTCATTTCAGTGTGTCTTCATCGTACTAATTCTTGCTTTTCATCAATATGCCAATAAAGATTCTGTGTCTTGTGCACTGTACTTGAGATGTCTGAAACTGGTGAATAAAGCATCCTGATGAGATCTTGAGACTCTTTTTATAGGGTACCACTCCTACTGCTCCAGTCAAACAACAAGAAAAAATGACCATGAGCCACAATACATAGGCATACTTGAGGATTTACTCCTGAAAAATTAAAGTAATGGTATCTTAGGGTTTGATCTAGAGAAAAAAGAAAAATATAGGCTTGCCTTGCTAATTTATACATAATGTGATTTCACAGGTCATTTTTACACACCTGGTAGTGACTGTAAATGCTATCCCTGTGTATGTACTATGTACTTACTTAAGCCTTAAGTGAAAACATTATGCAGATGAAGTATGTTATCTTGTGGCTGAATAGCCCATTTATAATTTCCAAATATTATTTTAAGCTATGGAGTCAGATGCCAGAGCCTCCCCAACATGCCATTTCACCTGATAAGATGCTTTGTTGTCCCAGCATGTGATGACACAGAAATATTTTATGACACTCCCCTCTAAAACAACTACATTTAAAAAGCAGAGTGTCTTTTTGAGTGTACCATGTAGAAAAACAAAACAAACCCCCAAACTGGACTTTGCTAATATTTAAACAGCATTACAACAAGTCCTAGGTCCCTTTGCCTCTGATGCTACACCATGCCCAGGATGTTTCTGTAACCCCCAGCAGCCCCAGACAAATTGGTGATCATAAACCCTAACACACATCCATGACTTTCTAGATCAACACGAGACATAGAAGACAAGGAGAGGATAAAGGGGAGGGGGTGGATTCACAAACCTTCTTGATGCCCTTACAAGGATTTTGAGTGCATTTCTGCCAGTATCAGCAGTGGCGAAGTTCACCTTCACTAAAATCTAATTCCAACACTAACTGGCAGGCCAGCACTAGTGAAAATAACATTCGGGTTTCCTCCATGACCTCAGTCCCGACATGATAACGGGAGCCCTCAACAACTCATTTCTAGCTTGGAATTCTTGATGGTTTATTTAGTTTGACTGACTGGAGGAGATTGCCATTATGAATACAGTTGCTAGGGAAGGCCTGCAGTAGTGCTATTTGGCTTTTAAAGGGGTCAGGATTCTGTAAGATCGCAAATAACACTTATGGCTTAATGTCTGCAAACAATGAAGTGTTTAACATTTACTGTGTATGGAGAAGATCATAGTTCATCATTTATTATTCAAAAATTATGTAAAATATTTTCGTGATGGAATATGAGGAATGTGTTCCAAATGTTCAGGTGTATAAACAACACATAATAATTTTAGCTTAAAACATCAATATGTAATCAAAGAGGTATTTGGAGTTTTGTGACACTGATCTAAATTTAAATATTTTAGAATGCAGACTTTCAAGTATTTACCTTTCAAGTGAGACTGTGCTGGGGCACTCTTGAATGGCAAGAACATTCTTTATCCTGCAGGTATCACATTTTAGTTCGTGTTTGTCTTATCAGGATTTAAACAATGTTGATTTCTCATTTCAAAATGGATTGCTTTGTATTTTTAATTTTACGCATCCTTATGATTATTTTGGTTTCTTATAAAAGACAGCCATTATTGTTTCTTGTAGTCGATGAATAACACATATCACAGAAGTCCACGTGAATGTTCAGTCTCTCCAGGATGACCATGCAGTGCGTAGTTCCCCTTTGCGGTCCTAATATGAAAACTCCTTTCAAAAGAGGCAAATGACTTGGGCCAGTATGGATGCAGAATAATAGTCTGTTGTAAAGTATAAGCAAACATTTACTACTGATCTTCAGTGATGTATCTGTTTCCTTAAGTCTCCTCAATGAGTGTAAATTCCCTGGACCTGAGAGGGTGTCTCGAGGTTCCAAAATTCTTAACTCCTTCCAGACTTGATCCATTTGTTGTAGAAATGAATCACTTCCAAATTATTATTTCAATTATGCATGACATTTAATAGTACATCCTGCAAAAGTGATAAATTCTTCATAATATTTAATCTCATTATTACTCACATTAAGTCTTTCTAGGAAGAGGTAACAATCTAGCTTTATTTGAGAATCAGAGACCAGAAGCTAATAAAGTTGTCCTCTTTCCTACTAACCCTCTATTTGCCTATCTTCTGCTGCAGTTCTTTTCACTCTTCATTTTGTATGTCATATAAAAAATAAAAACTTCCACAAACTTTATGTTATATTACTGTACTTAACTCATATTCATTAGGAACTCAATACACATAACATATTGCTGGGTTTCTTCCTAAAAGTTTGTTATTTCCTCTCTCTCTATCTCTCTCAACACACACACACACACACACACACACACACACACACTCTGTCTCTTCCTCTCCCCCACCCCTTTCTTTTCTCCTCCCCTTCCCCTTCCCCTCCCGCCATCCCCCCTCTCCCTCTTTCCTTCTCTGATTTTAACTTGTACCAAACAAAACAACCTAGTCAGCTGGAAGTCACTCCAGCTCTGGAAACCATATCTTTCAACTCCATCAGCCCATAATTAGTGATTTATTTTATGTACATGATTAAAACTTTTACTCAAGTGGTGTTTTTCATGTTTCAACTTTGGAATTTTGTTTGTACCTAAAGTGCATCTATAAGGCTTGAATTATTAGCTGCCATTGACTTTAATTAAACTCATTATGGCTTCACATGTGTGGCACTTGCTAGGGAGGAGAAAACAGATTTTACAATGAGCCAAGTGGCTTAACATGTAGTCTCTCGGCAAATCGATTTAATAAGCCACACTAGGCTACAACTCAGCTAGTAAGTTGAAGCTTGACCTCAGCCAGTGTTTTTATATACGGGGAAAGAAATGTGTTGGTTTTCCTTATTCTTTAGCAAAGGATGCACTCTGCTCAAGTGAGTGCCTTCATGACTGGGACTGAATGGAAGTTCAGGCAAGAGTGGTTTTCTTATTATTTCCTTTATGTGGAAAGAGCTCTGTGCTAACGCAAAGAGCGAAGGAATGATACAGGCTAATTAGGTCCTTCTTAGTCTGTCTTACCAGGGCATTCAAACATTCACTAAGGAAGGGAGGTTATCAGCCATACAAGTGCTGTGATGACCCAGCTCCACAAACTCCCATCCAGATGCTGCCAGTGCACTGTGTGCTAACCTGTGTAGACAAAAACATTAGAACACTAGAAATTTTAGTCTGGTCCATGCTCAGCATGGTGGCGCATGCCTGCAGTGCTAGCATTCAGAAGCAGAGTCAGAAGTTCTGCCCATGTGTCTGAGGCAAGTTCCAGGCAGGGGAGGGCAACATAGAAGAACTCACCTCAGAAAAACAGTAAGTTAAGTAAGTAAGCAAGTAAATACATAAATGTGAAGCACTCACATCTAAATTCTTAATGAATTTACATTTCCAAGTTGTGACTCTTAGTTTGTGTTTTAATTATCAGTGTGTTTATCCTTTACAGGCATTTGAGTTCTCATGTGCTGAAAGATTTAGAAAATGAAAGAATTACCCAAGGTCATCTGAGTGTGGAGAAACCGAGCAGCAGACTCTTACATACTTTTCACCAAGCTTTCCTATCTCTATGCATACTATGAGGGCCACAGTACACATACAATCCTACTGGGCCACTAACCACACAGCAAACTTTCTGACCCTGTCTACTAGGTAACAACTCAGAATGGGACAACATGGGAATTTCTATCTTTGTAGTCTACAGAGCTCCCTATGGAATGACCAGGTTGTATTTATATATTAAGATACAAAAATTGGGTTTGAAGGGAAAAAGGAAAGGGAAATAAGTGATATAACTATATCACTTATAATTATAAGGAGATCCAGGTTTAGTTTTTGTATTCATTTATTCAATAACTTGCTGCTTAAGCTTTTGCCAACCATGTCCTATTTACACATGGTCATACCCAGCATCCTCCTGGTCATCTGTCCCTCCCCATTACTGGAAACTTGGGTTCTATTGTTCAGCTTTCCTCGAAGAGGTATTCCCTTAGAGGAGTTTCCTCAAAGCCAAAATGAAACCCTGAGAAATGTCACTATGGAAACATGGAGTTGAGACCTGTGCCTTGGGAAGGGTGTTTATAAACCATTAGTTTATGATTTATTTTTTTTTACTACAATCTCTGATGACCCTTTCTCCTTTTCTCAAAGTAAGCAGAGAAATGTGACACCATAAAGATCCTCTAGGTGATGGTAAGATCATGGCTTTTCATTAAGTTTTGAAGTTTACCATGGAAGAGGAGAATGGTAAGGAAAGGTGTGTGTGTGTGTGTGTGTGTGTTTGTGTGTGTGTATGTGTGTGTGTATGTGTGTGTGTATGTGTGTGTATGTGTGTGTGTCTGTGTGTCTCTGTGTGTGTAGGGATAGAAGAAGGAGTGGGCAGAAAGACTCAACATAGAAATAATCACAGCATGACTACGGTGACTTAGCAGGGGACAAAGGCAAAAGAAATGCCAAGAAGTCTACTTAACCAAGGCTCACAATGCCATAATTCTGAGACTCAAGAGAAACTATTCACCTTACCTGGAGTAAACAAAAACTAAGGAATTCACAGCGTATCATTCTGAGTACCTTCTCATATAACTCAGCAGTGTAAATTCGTTGGTGCTATTTATATACGCATCAGGTAAACTATATACAGGCAGTGTTTTGATAGTCATATGTGCTTTGAGTTCTTCCCAGTAAATTAATGAAGTGGCTTTTAGATCACAACGTCAAATCTACCTGCACACAGGTGCCATAAATCATTATTCAATTAATACAAACATCCTGACATGAAGGTTCAGCAAAGATTTAATCATTAAAGGGAAGTTGATATTTAACAGATTCAAGGTCTCAATAAGACAAGGACTTTGTTTCTTTAGTACAGAGGGTAAATAGAACGCAGTGTTTGGGAAATGCTTACAGCTTCATTTGATTTCACTCCATTTTCATGGCAGTGGAATGAACTGGGCCTCTGTATCGTCATGTGCAGAAGAAGTAATCTCAGGAGTACAGTGTGCTAACAACCTATCACTGGAAACTTCTTCCTTTTAGTCATTTGCTCTACCAAGTCTACCACAGAAGACTTAAATTACATTTCCTTGTCCAAAGTCATTGCTTGACTAGATCACCTCAAAGGACTCATTAATTTCACTCATAAAATTATCTGTCATAAACAAATACTGGATACAAAGTGTTTTTTTTAATGAAGATTGCTTATTGTGGTCAAAATGTATTTAAAAGTTGAAAAAGTAAACCATATTTTTTAAGTTCTCAGGAATTTCACGTGATGCCTTTCTATTTGGTGACAGACATGATCTTCATGTTATGCATCATTAAGACCAGAAGGAGAAGAACTACATCCTAAAGACAACAAGGCACTTTCATAGCTGTCCTCACTAAAAGGAGAAATCTCTCTGCACTTGCCTCGCCATTGCCAGACTCTCAAGTAACAAGCTGAAAGCCACACTGTCCATTGCAGTCACACTCTTACAAATCAATGCAGCGATAATAAGGTTTAATTAATGCTAAATTTGAATTGAATTTATTTCCATATAATCTATATCAGAGTTCTTTGGGGGTAAGATGTACAATATGTGAACACTTACCTAAAGTACTGAGAAGTCAATAGCACTGAGAAAGGTCTTTTACTCCACTCTCAAAAGGCATTCCCATGCATGGATAGTGAAAAGCTTTGTAACACAAAACATGTTGTGATAATATGCGTGAGATGTAATTTTAGAAGTTACATTATCCATGAGGATATTAGGAAAGAAGGCTGTGAATTCCACTATCTATTAGGAAATAGTGAGCACATTACATTCTACAATCTACAATAAAGGAGAGCAAACTGAGTTGAGCCCAGACGGTATAGTTGCAGATTCTCTGTATGATCTTATATGGCATATCATGATTCATTCCATTCCTGTGTCAAGGCATCCAAATGCTTCAAGCTCACAGAGTACTTTCTTGGCCCTCTCAATTTCCCTGCTTACAACATGTATTCTTTGGGTTAACAAGATATTCCTTTTTTTTTTTTGTCATTCTGACTAATACTTAGCAGAAACAGTTTAAAGAAAGGAAGAATCAGTTTGGCCTATGGTCTCAGGGGCTTTAGGCCAAGATCAGCTGATTCTGATATTTCTTGGCCCACGATGAGGCAGAACATCATGGTGGAAGGGCATGCTACAGCCTTCATCTCAGGCATCCAGGATATAGTAACAGTTAGGAAATGGGGCCCAGGTATTATTCTAGTCCATGATAGCAGTGACCATGTTCATTCACTGATGCTGTATCTTCTATAGAAATTCTACATTGCCAGTGAACTAAGGGCATCCGTAAGTGGATCAAGCCATTTGATTAGCTCAGAGCACTAATGACCCCATCCCTTTGTGTTGACCAGACTCAGATTTTGAAGATCAAGCCTTTAACTTTTAGGGAGACACTTTGTATCAACTACACACTGTTTGTGACCCTTCCCCTGTTCTCTTTATCAATTCGTACGTGCCTCACAGACCCTCCCCCTCAAAGGAGAGAAGATAATCCCAGTTTCAAATTTTAAGCAAACAACAACAGCAAAAGAAAAATTCAGCTACACAATTCTTTCTTCTAGGTAGAAAATTGCAATTCACGGAAAAGCATCTCATGCGCTTGATTACAACACAGAACTCCTCTCACTTCAAACTCCCCTCCCGAATTTGATCAAAAGGCAGCTGCTTGTTTACTTTTTTTAGTCCTTCTATTTATTTACCATGGAATGTGAACATGAGTCAACAGGAAGTCACAGTGAGTGTGTCCTTATGACGAAATATCATTGCTTAGAGATGAAGTATGCGAAGGCAAGCATCATCTTTAGTCACTCATCAGATGAATATTTTAGCACAGTGGAGTCTCTGTCCTCTGACAACCTCCTCGCAGAGAAGTGGCTCCCACTCACTCAGCTCCGCTTTCTCTCCACCTGCCTTTTCCTTTTTTATTGGATATTTTCTTTATTTACATTTCAAATGTTATCCCTGTTCCCATTTCCTCTCCGAAATCCCCTATCCCTTCTCCCATCACCCTGCTCCCCAACCCACCCACTCTTGCTTCTTGGCCCTGGCATTCCCCTACACTGGGGCATAGAACCTTCACAGGAACAAGGACCTCTCCTCCTATTGATGACTGACTAGGCCATCCTCTGCTACTTATACAGCTAGAGACAGAAGTCCAACCATGTGTTGTTGGGTTTTTGTTTGTTTGTTTTTTGTTTTTGTTGTTCTTGTTATTTGGTAGTTTAGTCCCAGGGAGCTCTGGGGGTACTAGTAGTTCATATTGTGGGTCCTACTATAGGGCTGCAAACACTTTCAGCTCCTTGGATATTTTCTCTAGCTTCTTCACTGGGGAACCTGTGTTCCATCCAATGGATAGCTGTGAGCATTCACTTCTGTATTTGCCAGGCACTGGCAGAGCCTCTCAGGAGACAGTTATATCAGGTTCCTGTCAGCAAAATCTTGTTGGGATCTGCAATAGTGTCTGGGTTTGGTGGTTGTACATGGGATGGATCTCCAGGTGGGGCAGTCTCTGGATGGTCCTTCCTTCAGACTCTGCCCTGAACTTTTTCTCTGTAACTCCTTCCATGGGTATTTTGTTCCCCCTTCTAAGAAGGATCAAAGTATCCACATTTTGGTCTTCCTTCTTCCTCTTTTTTTTCCTATTTTTTCTTTTTTCCCCACATTATTTTTGTATTAGATATTTTCTTCATTTACACTTCAAATGCTATCCCAAAATTCCCCTATACCTTCCCCCTGCCCTGCTCCCCTACCTACTCACTTCCACTTCTTGGCCCTGGTGTTTCCCTGTATGGGGGCATATAAAGTTTGCAAGACCAAGGGCATCTCTTCCCAATGATGGCCGACTAGGCCATCTTCTGATACATATGCAGCTAGAGACACGAGATCTGGGGGTACTGGTTAGTTCTATTGTTGTTCCTCCTATAGGGTTGCAGACCCCTTCAGCTCCTTGGGTGCTTTCTCTAGCTTCTCCATTGGGGGCCCTGTGTTCCATCTTATAAATGACTGTGAGCATCCACTTCTGTATTTGCTAGGCACTGACATAGACTCACAAGAGAGAGCTATATCAGGGTCCTTTCAGCAAAACCTTGCTGGCCTATGCAATAGTGTCTGGGTTTGGTGGCTGATTATGGGATGGACCCCCGGGTAGGGCAGTCTCTGGATAGTCCATACTTTCATCTTACCTCCAAATTTTGTCTCTCCAACTCCTTCCATGGATATTTTATTCCCTATTCTAGGGAGGAATGAAGTATCCATGCGATGGTCTTCCTTCTTGATTTTCTTGTGTTTTGGAAATTGTATCTTGGATATTCTAGGTTTCTGGGCTAATATCCACTTATCAGTGAGTGCATACCAAGTGACTTCTTTTGTGATTGGGTTACCTCACTCAGAATGATATCCTCCAGATACATCCATTTGCCCAAGAATTTCATAAATTCATTGATGTAATAGATGAGTAGTACTCTAATGTGTAAATGTACCATATTTCCTGTATCCATTCCTCTGTTGAGGGACATCTGGGTTCTTTCCAGGCTTCTGGCTATTATAAATAGGGCTGTTATGAACATAGTGGAGCATGTGTCCTTATTACCAGTTGGAACATCTTCTGGGTATATGACCAGGAGAGGTATTGCTGGATCTAGTACTGTGTCCAGTTTTCTGAGGAACCGCCAGACTGATTTCCAGAGTGGTTGTACCAGCTTGCAATCCCACTAGCAATGGAGGAGTGTTATTCTTTCTCCACATCATCGCCAGCCTCTGCTGTCACGTGAATTTTTGACCCTAGCCATTCTGAATCGTGTGAGGTGGAATCTCAAGGTTGTTTTGATTTGCATTTCCCTGATGATTAAGGATGTTGAACATTTTTCAAGTGCTTCTCAGCCCTTTGGTATTCTTCAGTTGAGAATTCTTTGTTTAGCTCTATGCCCCATTTTTTAATGGGGTTATTTGAATTTCTGGAGTCCAGCTTTTGAGCTCTTTGTGTATATTGGCTATTAGTCCCCTATCAGATTGAGGATTGGTAAAAATCCTTTCCCAATCTGTTGGTGGCCTTTTTGTTTTATTGACAGTATCTTTTGCCCTACAGAGTCTTTGCAATTTTATGAGGTCCCATTTATAGATTCTTGATCTTACAGCACAGGCCATTGCTGTTCTGTTTAGGAATTTTTCCCCTGTGTACATATCTTCGAGGGTTTCCCCCACTTTCTCCTCTATAAATTTCAGTGTCTCTGGTTTTATGGGGAGTTCTTTGATCCACTTAGACTTGAGCTTTGTACAAGGAGATAAGAATGGAACAATTCTCATTCTTCTACATGATAACCGCCAGTTGTGCCAGCACCATTTGTTGAAAATGCTGTCCTTTTTCCACTGGATGGTTTTAGCTCCCTTGTAAAAGATCAAGTGACCATAGGTGTGTGGACTCATTTCTGGGTCTTCAATTCTATTCCATTGATCTACCTGTCTGTCGCTGTACCAGTGCCATGCAGTTTTTATCACAATTGCTCTGTAGTAGAGCTTGAGGTCAGTCATGGTGATTCCCCCAGAGGTTCTTTTATTGTTGAGAATAGTTTTTGCTATCCTTGGCTTTTTGTTATTCCAGATGAATTTGCAAATTGCCCTTCCTAACTCAGTGAAGAGTTGGAATTTTGATGGGGATTGCATTGAATCTGTAGATTGCTTTGAGCAGAATAGCCATTTTTACTATATTAATCCTGCCAGTCCATGAGCATGGGAGATCTTTCCATCTTCTGAGATCTTCTTTAATTTCTTTCTTCAGAGACTTGAAGTTCTTATCATAGAGATCTTTCACTTCCTTAGTTAGAGTCACGCCAAGATATTTTATATTATTTGTGACTATTGAGAAGGATGTTGTTTCCCTAATTTCTCTCTCAGCCTGTTTATTCTTTGTGTAGAGAAAGGCCATTGATTTGTTTGAGTTAATTTTATATCCAGCTACTGTGCTGAAGCTGTTTATCAGGTTTAGGAGTTCTCTGGTGTTATATTTAGGGTTACTTATATAAACTATCATATCATCTGCAAACAGTGATATTTGACTTCTTCCTTTCCAATTTGAATCCCCTTGATCTCCTTTTGTTGTCAAGTTGCTCTGGTTAGGACTTCAAGTACTATATTGAATAAGTAGGGAGAAAGTGGACAGCCTTGTCTAGTCCCTGATATTAGTGGGATTTCTTCCAGCTTCTCTCCATTTAGTTTGATGTTAGCAACTGGTTTGCTGTATATTGCTTTTATTATGTTTAGGTATGAGCCTTGAATTACTGATCTTTCCATGACTTTTATCATGAAGTGGTGTTGGATTTTGTCAAATGCTTTCTCAGCATCTAAGGAGATGATCATGTGATTTTTGTCTTTGAGTATGTTTATATAGTGGATTACGTTGATGGATTTCCTTATACTAAACCAACCCTAATTCCATGGGATGAAGCCTACTTGGTCATGATGGATGACTGTTTTGATGTGTTCTTGGATTGAGTTTGCGAGGATTTTATTGAGTATTTTTGCATCGATATTCATAAGGGAAGTTGGTCTGAAGTTCTCTTACTTTGTTGGATCTTTGTGTGGTTTAGGTATCAGAGTAATTGTGGCTTCATACAATGAATTGGGTACAATACCTTCTTTTTCTATTTTGTTGAATTGTTTGAGTAGAGTTGGAATTAGGTCTTCTTTGAAGGTCTTTTAGAATTCTGCACTAAACCCATCTGGTTCTCAGCTTTTTTTTTTTTTTTTTTTTGGTTGGGAGACTATTAATGACTGCTTCTATTTCTTTAGGGGAGATGGAACTGTTAAGATGTTTAATCTGATCCTGTATAATTTTGGTACATGGTGTCTGTCTAGGAAGTTGTCCATTTCATCCAGGTTTTCCAGTTTTGTTGAGTATAGCCTTTTGTAGTAAGATCTGATGATGTTTCAGATTTCCTCAGAATCTGTTGTTATGTCTCCTTTTTTATTTCTGATTTTGTTAATTAGGATACTGTCCCTTGCCCTCTAGTTAGTCTGGCTAAGGGTTTATCTATCTTGTTGATTTTCTCAAAAACCAGCTCCTGGTTTGGTTTCAGCCCTTGGTCTTTTTTGATAACTTTGGGTTGGAAGACATTCAATATTAGAATGGGTACTGCAGCTTGTTTCTTCAGAACATTTGCTTAGAAAATTGTTTTTTCTGCCTTTTACTCTGAGGTAATGTCTGTCTTTATCCCTGAGGTGGGTTTCCTGTAAGCAGCAAAATGTTCGGTCCTGTGTGTGTAGCCAGTTTGTTAGTCTATGTCTTTTTATTGGGGAATTGAGCCCATTGATGTTTAGATAAATTAAAGAAAAGTAACTGGTGTTTTCTGTCATTTTTGTTGTTAAAGTTGGGAATCTCTTATTGTGGCTTTCTTCTTTTAGTTTTGTTAAAGGATAACTTTCTTGCTTTTTCTAGGGTGTAATTTCCATCTTTGTGTTGGTCTTTTCCATTTAGTATCCTTTGAAGGGTTGGATTCATGGAAAGATATTATGTGAATTTGGCTTTGTCATGGAATACTTTGGTTTCTCCAACTATGGTAATCAAGAGTTTTGCTGGGTATAGTAGCCTGGGCTGGCATTTGTGTTCTCTTAGTGTCTGTATAACATCTTTCCAGGATCTTCTGGCTTTCATAGTCTCTGGTGAGAAGTCTGGAGTAATTCTAATAGGTCTGCCTTCATATGTTACTTGTCCTTTTTCCCTTACTGCTTTTAATATTCTGTCTTTATTTAGTGCATTTGTTGTTTTGATTATTATGTGTCGGGAGGAATTTTTTTTTCTGGTCCAGCCTATTTGGGGTTCTGCAGACTTCTTGTATGTTCATGGGCATCTTTTTCTTTAGATTTGGAAAGTTTTCTTCTATAATTTTGTTGAAGATATTTGCTGGCCCTTCAAGTTGAAAATCTTCATTTTCATCTTCTCCTATTAACCTTGTGTCCTGGATTTCCTGGATGTTTTGGCTTAGGAGATTTTTGCATTTTGAATTTTCTTTGATTGTTGTGTCCATGTTCCCTGTGGAATCTTCTGCACCTTAGATTCTTTCTTCCATCTCTTGTATTCTGTTGCTGATTCTCACATCTATGGTTCCTGATTTCTTTCCTAGGGTTTCTATCTCCAGAGTTGTCCCCCTTTGTGTTTTCTTCATCTTTTCTACTTCCATTTTTAGATCTTGGGTGGTTTTGTACAATTCCATTGCCTGTTTGGTTGCGTTTTCATGTAATTCTTTAAGGGATTTTTGTGTTTCTTCTACCTGTTTAGCAGTGTTTGCCTGTAATTCCTTGAGGGATTTTTGTGTTTCCTCTTTAAGGGCTTCTACTTGTTTAGCAGTTTTCTCCTATATTTCTTTAAGTGAGTTATTAATGCCCTTCTTAAAATCTTCTACCACCATCATGAGATATGATTTTAAATCCACGTCTTGCTTTTCGGGTGTGTTGGGGTATCCAGGACTCATTATGGTGGGCATACTGGATTCTGATGATGCCCAGTGTTCTTGGTTTTTTTTTAGTAAGATTCTTACATTTGCCTTTTGCCATCTGGAAATCTCTGGTATTAATATTCAAGCTGTCTTTGGTTGGAGCTTGATCCTCCTGTGATTCTTTTAGCCTCTATCAGCATTCCTGGGAGTCCAACTTTATCTTGAGTTCCAGTGGTCAGAGCACTCCCTTCAGGCAAGCTCTCCTCTTTTAGGGCAGGTGTCCAGCAATCTGGAGCTCTGATCTACCTCCTGAGTTCTGGGGTCAGAACTCTCCCTGTAGGCCAACTCTCTTCTGGCAAGGAATGTGCCCAGGGGTCCGGGTCTCAGCTCTGCCTCCTGGCTGAGGATGAAGGCCTAATGGGATCCTGACCAAGAAGCTCTGTTGCTTCTATTGCTCTCAGGTGATCAGGAGGTCCTGGGTGTGCTAGGGGTCCTGTGGCATGGAGAGTTCTCTGGTGCCCTAGATGCTCTCAGCCAGGTTCATGCAGAAGATGTTGGGCTGGCCCCGACCTGAATGGATCCCAGCCTCTGGTCAGGTGAGGTTCCTTTGTCCCTGTTCCTGCTGTCACAAGACCCTCTGCAATTCTTTGGAACTGATGTTTTGTTCCACTCATCTGTGATCCTGAGGTGATCCTGAGGTGATCCTGAGGTCCTGAGGCATGGAGAACACTCTGGAGCCCTTAGTGACCTCCTCTGGGCTCAGAAGGAAGATCTTCTTGAGTTTCATGTGTTTTGCAAATTGTATCTTGGGTATTCTGAGATTCTGGGCTAATATGCACTTATTAGTGAGTGAAATTATTTTGGCAGTTCCTCAGAAAATTGGACATAGTACTACTGGAAAATCCAACAATACTACTCCTGGGCTTATACCCAGAAGATGCTCCAACTGCTAATAAGGACACATGGTCCACTATGTTCAAAGCAGCCTTATTTATAATACCAGAAGCTGGAAAGAACCCAGATGTCCCTCAACAGAGGAATGGATACAGAAAATATGGTACATTTACACAATGGAGTACTACTCAGCTATTAAAAACAAAAGAATTTATGAAATTCTTGGGCAAATGGATGGAACTGGAGGATATCATCTTGACAGTCTACAATCTACATGGGACTGTGCTTTTTTTTTTTAATTCTCAAGTGTACTTATGAATCTGTATAGCTGTAAATCTAAAAAATGCAGTCACAAGAGAGAGAGATTGTCTTCCCCTTCCCATTCAACCTATGTCTGTTTTTTACATTATAATTCAGTGTGGACTGTGAAGATTCTTTGGATTCACTTATCTGATCCACCTGTATGATCCACCTTTACAGCAAGTCTTACCACAGTGGAACTATCAGTGCATGTGACAAAGATGGTATAAGTTTAGAAAAGGCAGGTGATTTCAATTTATATGCAACTGACTTCTGTAGATATCACCTATTAACTTGTGTAAGCAAGATATTTTAGCAGAAAACTTTAATAAGAAACAAACATAAAAGAGGAGAGGGATAGATTAAGCCTCTAATACATGTATATTGTTCAAGACACTGGATTAGATATATATTTATTTAAACATTTCCACGGTGATAGTCTGGGTAAACCCTTGACACAGTCTATTAACAGTTGTTAAAAGCTTTGGAGTATAGAATTTTTAGATTCTTTTTAAAAGATTGAAAGTCTATGTCTTCCAATTTTTAATTAGCTGCTTTGTTTAATTTTACATCATGGCTTTAACTGTGTTTGGATAGACTGGAATTTACAAGACATTTTTATTTTCGGTTTTCTACTCATACGCTTCATTATCATCAGGCCCAAATACAACTTCTAAAATTTACTTTCAGTGTACATGCCTGATTTTAATGTCATATAAATTGTATAGTGATGGATCCTTATATTTGATTTCCAGAAATAATCTAAAAGGAAGATAGGTTTATTTTGTCTCGTGTTGCTTAGGTCTGCAGTTAGAAGGAACATCATGGCAGCAGGCATGGTGCATCAGAACATCCACTTGATGGTTTCTGAGGAGAGAGATATAGGAAAGGGTCATGTGGAGGTCTTTCCCTGCCAAGCCATAGTCCAAGTGACTGGCTTCCTTAAACCAGGCTTACCTTCTAACATCCCATCAATGATGAGATTAGCACCTCATGACCCCATCACCTTGTAATTGCAGCACCATCTGGGGACCAAGTCTCCAACACATGAACCTTCAGGTCCACTTTGTGTCAAAGCCATTAATACTCTCTGGCTTGTTGCTCACTCAATGGTCCAACATCCAGGCTAAAATATGACATTGCTATCAAGTCAGAGAAAGAAGAGAAGTAGGATATACTGAAAACTAACTCTAGACTGCCTTATTGTTTGCATTCTATAGCCTGAAGGTATGGCAGATAGCATCCTCAGAGTCAAGCTTTCACCTGTTGCTGTTGGTATAGATGCTGCACTCACTTCAAGTGACCCCTTGATGTATGGTATAAATATACCATTATTCATTCAACATATTGTTCTTAGTCCCCCTCACAGTTTAAAATGAGACAAAGACTTTCCTGTACTTAACTTACATTTTCCCTTACAGCAGTATGATTTAAATATGTAAGCTGTGAAAATATTATTGTCCTATACACATTTCATGCTAGCCTTGATAGAGTTGATTTATGTATCACTGAAAACTATGATTTGTAGTATTTTGGAAAAGATTTCTGAAAAGCTTTTAGAATTGTGACTTCAGTGATACCTTCAAAGCTTGTTCATTATGCAATCCCTACTTAAAAGTGTCCTGAATCAGCCATCTCCTCAACAGCAAGTCCAAAATTTTTTTGGGCATCTAGAGATCCTAAGTTACTCATTCTTAACAGTTCTGACTATGGTGGCATCATTGTTGCTCCTATAGTATGTCTGACACATTCCAGTCTGTGGCCTTCCCATATCCATTTCCTGTGCTCGACACACCCTTTTTCCAGGCTCTGGTGTGACTTACTTCCTCATCTTTTTCTGGTCTGTGCTCCAGCGTGACTACTATAATGTCTTTTCTGATCATGCTAGTTACAATTGTGAATTTTTACTGCTGTCCTGCCTGCCTGATTTCCCCTCTTTCACTACACTCTATAACTCAGCTTACTTTTTTTTTTCCTTAAAATTTTCTACTTTCAATAATAAAATGTAAACTCTATAAAGAAATGAGTATTTTGTCTCTTTGGCTGACTGATATCTTTCCACAGTGGTGACAATGCCTAAAATGTAGTTAGTTACCAGTGATGTTTGTTAAATAGGAACAAAATATAAACTCCAAGAGACATCATGAGTGGTATGACATGAACTTAAATGAAAGAAACCTGAGGAAAGAAGACTAAAAGAACTCTAATATTCTAAACTTCTAGTTTGAATGATAAAGAGGATTTTAATTTGAACCAGCTTTGTATTTGCAGATGAGCTTGTTCCTCTTGCACAAAGCTCAGTATTGTTCTAAACTAATGTGTGAGTATCAGTTTCAATTCTGGGTTTAAATATGAATGAAGTCAACAAACTGGGAAGATAACTATATCTTGATATTCATTACAATAGTATACAATATCCATCCTTGCATGTGTAGATGAAGTAATTGTAATGTATATGTATGTAACTAAAACTACTATATAAATACATATAAATGAAATACCTGAATAATAGTCAGGTATAATACATAAATATTAGAATGCAACTGTGGACCAAAAAGGAAAGTTTCCCATTTGGAATGCATAGATGGACTTGGAAGACATTCTAGAAGGTCAAAGAGGCAAATTGAAGAAAAACAACCAAACTTTTTATTCTTCCTGAGTTTGAAATTTAGAATGTTAAGCTTTGAGAATTTTATTTTGCAATAGTGGTTTCTAGAGTTTTAAATGTAAGAGAAACAGTGTGATGCTAGCCAAAGGCATAAAATTTTATTTGAAGTATGAATAATTTCTAGAAATATGAATTCCAGCTGACGACTATCATCAATAATGATAATCTTTTCTGGGAATAGTTAAAATTTGCTAAGTGTAGACTGAAGTATTCCCATCGCTAAACACAAAATGATAATTGGATTGCTAATTAAAGATTGGGGAATCTTTTAGTACTGGATAAATAAACTAAAACATTGCTTTGGATGAGTTGATTTTTACTTTTTTAATGCTAGTAAGACAGGAAAATAATGACAATATTTGGAAAGATGGAAAGACATTGGTACATATGCAGGACAAGTGCATTCATGAGGGAGTAACTGCTATTGTCACACAGATATGCTTAATACTATCTGCATAAATCTTTGCATTTATTTGGTCTTTCTTGAAGCTAACCTCAATCTAAATAAGAGTAAACCCATTTAAGTATCTATGAGTTAAATTAACACTAAGTCTTACACATTCTTCAAACTGCTGAAAAACCTGAAAATTCTTTTCATTGAATCTCTCATTCATATTTTCACCCATCTGATAGTTTCGTGTAGTCTAGTACTGTAGATTGGAGGAGAGGTATTTCAAATGTTAAAGAAAATATTTTGTCTTCATGTGATATATGTCACTATGTGAGCACAAAGTATTTTCTATAAAGAACTTCACAGACGTTCAGCCCACCAATGCTGTAGACTGCACAGCTCCACTCATTCATTTTTAATGCCACAACGTCCCAATTTTTGAAATGTTGAACTGTACTCACTTGGAGCCCCCCTGGTGACTTTTCCTCTCTCAATCTATGGAAGCTGATAGTTATTCTATCAAAGGTGAGTGTTGCTTTTACCTATAAGTCCTATAAACACTGATGTCTGAGTACACCGAGATTCTTGCAGATGTAGCCTATATTGATTATTGCTAAAGTAACTATACATTAGATTGTCTATGTGGAAGCAAAGTCAATGAAAATTATATAGGATGTACCCAAGGGAAAAAAATCTCTGTAGAAAGTCTTTCACTGTGGAAGCCATCTTAAAAACTGGTTGATTTAAGCAACTCACTAGGTATAGATATACCAATAAGGTAGGGACAAAAGAAAGAAAAACAAGCTAAGCATCACCAATGAAACGTTCTAGAAATATACCCAAAGGAAACGATATTGGTAAACCATCAGATTAAGAATTCTAAGCAATGATTGTTTTTTTTTTTTAAAGAAACTTAATTAAGTTGAAGAGCACATAGGAAATTCAATTAAACAAAGTGGACAATTCATGATATGAATGAGGAATTTAGAGAACAGAGACAAGTGAACTAATAATAATAATAGAATAACAATAGAAAATTGTGGAGATAATATAATGTGAGTTAGATACTGTGGTGGTTTGAATATGCTTGGCTCAGGGAGTGGGAGTGGCACTATGTAAAGGCCTTGTTAGAGTAGATGTGGCCTTGTTGGAAGAAGTGTGTCACTTTAAGTGTGGTCTTTAAGACCCTGAGCCATCACTGGCCCATCAATAGTATTTCTATATACCAACAGACAAATAACTGACAAAGAAATCAAGAAAACAATCCCATTAACATCAACAAAATTAGAAGGAGTCAGAAAGAATTAACTTTGGACCTGAACAATTTCTGGAATGGACATAGCAAAGTATCAGTGACAGAAACTGGAGAGGTTACAAACAAAAAAGTGAAGACCCTCCACATTCATGGGAGAGGAAAACTGACCTTGTAAATGCCTGTATTACCCAAAGGAACATATAGATTCAACACAATCCCTGTCAAAATACCAATGGCATGGAAATAGAAAGTAATACTTTAAGATTTATGTGGACACACCAAAGACCCCTGATGGGAAAAGTAAAGTCCAGAGCCATAGAAACAAAGCTGAATTCATTCATTACCTGACTTCAAACGACACTAAAAAAAATGGTAGCAAACCAAACAGCACAACCAAACTTTCAAGCAGATGTCCAGACAATGTTAGAGAGCATGTGGGTAGGAATCAAAACACATATTGCCAATGGGGTTTTCCCTCTAAGGGCAGCATTAACGTGTAAATGAAAAGAAATTATCACCTATATATGTTTCCAGGAAATATCACTGAGCACGGAGTGAATAAACCAACTAGACTTCAGGATTTTATCACTTACAAATATCTACTGAAAACAGATATAAACTCAAAAACTATTGATTTGACAGAAGAAATAACATGGAAATTCTGTAGTATGTTTATCTGGGAAGATTTTGGGGTGTGACTGCATAATTACAGACAACAGAAGTAACAGCAGCAGATGGAACTGTACAGAATAAAAATATTGCATACAGCCAAAGACACAGTATAGTGCAGGAAAAAAAATCTAGACTTGGATGAGATTCTTACAAAGTACCCACACTGGCTGGTGTTTATGTCAACTTGAAACAGGCTAGAGAAAAGAAAAACTCAGGAGAAAAACGTTCCTACCAAATTGGTCTGTGGGCAAGTATGGGGTGTATATTATCTTCATGATTTATATGGGAGCTATGGACTTGCTATGAATGATTGAATGATGCTACCCCTGGCTAATGGTCCAGGGTTCAATAAGAAGGCAAAAAAGCCAGCAAGCAAACATTCCTCCATGATCTCTGCACCTGCTTCTGCTTCCAGTTTGTGCTTTCCTTGAGTTCCTATGACTTCCTTCAGTGATGGACTGTCACCTGAATGCATAAGATGAAATGAATCCTTTTCTCCTCAAGTAGATTTTCATCATGGTGTTTATCAAAGAGGTAAAATTCTAAGATACGGCTTATGATATTATACAAGAATTGAGTTTCTATAATTTGTAAAGAACTCAACGGGGAAAAAATAATCCAACTAAGGAGGGAAGAGACATTTCTCAAAAAACTATACAAAATTGCTCAGTACTATGATAAACTTTCCACATCATTAGTCAATGGGAAAATAAAAAGAAAACCAGGAAGAGAAACCATTTTACTTTATAATGATTATAATCAAAAGGATTAAAAATGTACATGTGAGTGAACATGCATGGAAAGAAACTGATGTGGTCTCCTCTCCTTCTAATAGGAAGAGTTCTCATGTTGTTTTTATAGACCTTCATGGCACATGGGATCCTGAAACACCAGTAAGAACACCTCTCTTCTACTTCAAAGTGTGGTTAGCAGGTTCCTCTTTGACCGGGTATGAGTGAACGTGTTTTAATCTCAGGGAAATGCCAGAGAAGTTGCTGCAAAGAAGAAGGAAGGTCATGTCATTAAGAGACTGTGATGCTTGTGTATGTGTGATCATTCAGGTGTAGTTAGAGATGGGGTTAGATTAATCAGGAAAACCTTGAATTCAGTAATTTTTTTCACATGGCTAGTTTTGATGCAGAATGAAGCAAGGCAAAAAGGTAAAGTCACCAAATATAGAACTCTCAAAGAGAGAGGAAAAGTATTCACTGGGGTAATATTTAGTCACCTCTATAGACAGAGCTTGAGGCAGACAAGGAAGCAGATGAGCTTCAGTGTCTCCAGACAAACCTCTCCTGGGGATTCTTTCTAATTCTTCTGTTTTGATCAGAATACATTTTTAAGGTAGTTAAATTGGTTATTTTTTTTCTTATGGTACACATGAAAAATGTCCTTTGGGAGTATAAACAGAAATTTCTCCTAAGGACAATGACACCTAGAAGCATTGGATTCAACTTGAGACTCTTTTCTACAAATTAGTTATTTTCTCCTGTGCTCTAAAATCCCCACATAGAAAACACTTAGGATTTCACACACTCCCCACAGCATCCTATGAACCATGGACTGGAAGATGATACATCAGGTGAATTTGTACTAATGGGCCGCTGGGAACCAAGCAATGAGGACCAGCATAGCTCAACACTGACCTTTGAGAAGAACCTTTGATGCCCTTAAGCATACTTCCAATTTCCCTAGAGCTGATAGAAAATACATTTTCCACCAAATCAAGCACCTCTAAAATTTGAGAATCTCAAACTGTACATTTAAATTTATAAAGTTTCACAGACCTTGCCTGTTAAATAAGTGGACATAAAAGACCTCACATTTTTCTAAACACAAATAGTTATAGTTATCAGAGGACACAGTTGAACGGATGCCTCTAGGAAGCTAAAAGAATAGGCATTTGAGAATAAAGGCAAGTTTATAACATTAACTAAAACAGGGCGAGCTTTTATAGGGCTTAATGATGAAAATAGGTCCAAATCTGAAGAGGAGAATTAGCACAACAATTTAAGAGAGGTTTGAGTTTTAAAAGATACAAAATTAATTAATTAGTTAGTTAGTTGCTTGATTGGTATTTAATATTAAGGCAAAATTGGTACAAATTTGAAAAGCTAACATTTAATAGTGATATGAATGAAAAAAGTAAAAACTCTGAGGTTTGGTTGTCTGTAGGGTTGATCATTAGTGTGACGTGGATGCCAAAGAAAAACGGATGCTAGTTGCATTGAAGCAAGGACAGGAACAAGAAGAAGAAAGATGCGGAAAGATCTCTATTCATAAATCACACCGTTACTAAACCACCAACTAAAGGGTACACCTGGAAGGACCCATGTCTTTAGTCACATATGTATCAGAGGATGACCTTGTTGGATATCAATGAGGAGAGGCCCTTGGTCTTGTAAAGGCTCAGTGCCCCAGTGTAGGGAAATGTCAGTGTAGGGAAGTTGGAGTGGGTGGGTTAATGAACAGGGAGAGGGGGGACGGGATAGGAGGATTTTTAAAGGAAAAATGAGAAAAGAGGATAAAATTTGCATTGTAAATAAAGAAAACATCTAATAAAAAGAAAATAAAAAATAAAAATAAATAAAAAAACAATAAATGAGTCACACCCTTGTGATGATTGTCAGTCTGCCTTGAGGGTGTTCGCCAAAGTTTAGGGATGTTGATAAAGTGTGCTACTTTCAAAGAAAGAAACTGCATTGTAAGTAGACACTCCATGGGCACATTAGGATAACAAAACTCAGTCCACCACTCAGGTGAGCCAACGTCATTCCTTCTTAATCATTTGTAATAGCCTTTGCCATTTAATTTTTGCTTTACAGCTGTGTTAGCAATAGCTCACTCCTTCTGAGGACAGTTCTCACTCTGTGCCTCCTCTGCTACTGCACACACAGCACTTGTCTGCTCCCCTTCTCTGAGTTCTGGGAAATCTCTGTTTATTGCAAGGCCATGCATTTCATTATGTCCTTTAAGATCTTACTTTGAATTCTAAACTTCTAAGACTTGTGGAATATGAAGTGGTAAGGTTTCCTAAGCTTTTGCCATTTTGTTTCCCCAAGTCTAATCAAATATCTACCTATCTCCTTGAAAAAGAAAGAGAAGAAATGTAAGCAAAAATACCCCCCCCAAAAGGCCAAAGAGAACAGAAATTATTATTTTCCATTCACCTACAGAGGAGGCTCCTCAGGAACAGAGCATGAAGTTAGCAAAGAGTTAGTGTCCCTAACTAATGGGATCTTGAAAGAATTGGTCTCTACTGTCTCTGACCAAACTGGGGTTAACAACAATTATTAAGATAACAATGCATAATGACAACAAGCTATCTAATAAAAGAAGAGTAAAACTGATCTCAAAAGATAGGAAGTTACCAGAATTATATTTTCCCATGCTTCCAAAGAATTCATTTTTTAAAGAAAACCAGACTTCTATTGCTATTTACACAACTACGTGTAAAGCATAAGTCCAATATACATGACACACTCCTTAGGGAAATTACTTTTTATGAATCATCAACATTCCTGACATGTGTGTCAAAAAGAGCACAGAAACTTACTACCCCCTAAATAAAAACAAATTTCTTCATAACAGAAATATTTTGAGACATAAGATATATTAGCAGACACTCGCCAGCTACCCACAACACCCGCCACAGGATCTTAAGACTTCTGGTGAGAGGAGCACAGCTTCTGCTCCAATCCAATTGCGCGGGACCTGAGACTGCATTAGTTAGGGAAGCAGAAACCGGCCTGAGTAGGGCCACAGGCCTCATCCGGCCGGATCAGCGCCGGGGTAGCGGGAGCGCAGGGTTGCCTGACACCCGCCAGCTACCCACGACCCCCGCCGCAGGATTTTGGGACTGCTGGTGAGTGGAACACAGCTTCTGCTCCAGTCCAATCACGCGGGACCTGAGACTGCTCTGGTTGGGGAGAGAGAAATCCGGCCTACATAGGGCCACAACCCTCTTCCGGTCAGAGGAGCGCCAGAGCAGCTGGGGCGCAGGGTCAGCTGACACTTGCCAGCTACCCACAACACCCGCCACAGGATCTTAAGACTTCTGGTGAGTGGAGCACAGCTTCTGCTCCAATCCAATTGCGCAGGACCTGAGACTGCATTAGTTAGGGAAGCGGAAACCAGCCTGAGTAGGGCCACAGGCCTCATCCGGCCGGATCAGCGCCGGGGTAGCAGGAGAGCAGGGTTGCCTGACACCCGCCAGCTACCCACGACCCCCGCCGCAGGATTTTGGGACTGCTGGTGAGTGGAACACAGCTTCTGCTCCAATCTTTAAACAGTGACAACGATAACAACTAACCCCAGAGATTACCAGATGGCGAAAGGTAAACGTAATAATCTTACTAACAGAAACCAAGACCACTCACCATCATCAGAACCCAGCACCCCCACTTCGCCCAGTCCAGGGCACCACAACACACCAGAAAAGCTAGACACGGATTTAAAAGCATATCTCCTGATGATGATAGAGGACTTCAAGAAGGACTTTAATAACACACTTAAAGAAATGCAGGAGAACACTACTAAACAGGCAGACGACAATAAAGAGGAAGCACAAAAATCCCTTAAAGAATTGCAGGAGAACACTGCTAAAGAGTTACAAATCCTTAAAGAAAAACAGGATAACATAATCAAACAGGTAGAAGTCCTTACAGAAAAACAGGAAAACACATCCAAACAGATGATGGAAATGAACAAAACCATACTAGACCTAAAAAGGGAAGTAGACACAATAAAGAAAACCCAAGCTGAGTAGGGCCACAGGCCTCACCCGGCCGGATCAGCGCCAGGGTAGCGGGAGCACAGGGTTGCCTGACACCCGCCAGCTACCCACGACCCCCGCCTCAGGATTTTGGGACTGCTGGTGAGTGGAACACAGCTTCTGCTCCAGTCCAATCACGCGGGACCTGAGACTGCTCTGGTTGGGGAGAGAGAAATCCGGCCTACATAGGGCCACAACCCTCTTCCGGTCAGAAAAGCACCTGGGCAGCTGGGGCGCAGGGTCTGCTGACACTCGCCAGCTACCCACAACACCCGCCACAGGATCTTAAGACTTCTGGTGAGTGGAGCACAGCTTCTGCTCCAATCCAATTGCGCGGGACCTGAGACTGCATTAGTTAGGGAAGCAGAAACCGGCCTGAGTAGGGCCACAGGCCTCACCCGGCCGGATCAGCGCCAGGGTAGCGGGAGCGCAGGGTTGCCTGACACCCGCCAGCTACCCACGACCCCCGCCGCAGGATTTTGGGACTGCTGGTGAGTGGAACACAGCTTCTGCTCCAATCCAATTGCGCGGGACCTGAGACTGCATTAGTTAGGGAAGCAGAAACCGGCCTGAGTAGGGCCACAGGCCTCACCCGGCCGGATCAGCGCCAGGGTAGCGGGAGCGCAGGGTTGCCTGACACCCGCCAGCTACCCACGACCCCCGCCGCAGGATTTTGGGACTGCTGGTGAGTGGAACACAGCTTCTGCTCCAGTCCAATCACGCGGGACCTGAGACTGCTCTGGTTGGGGAGAGAGAAATCCGGCCTACATAGGGCCACAACCCTCTTCCGGTCAGAAAAGCACCTGAGCAGCTGGGGCGCAGGGTCTGCTGACACTCGCCAACTGCCCACAACACCCGCCACAGGATCTTAAGACTTCTGGAGAGTGGAGCACAGCTTCTGCTCCAATCCAATTGCACGCGGGACCAGAGACTACATTAGTTAGGGAAGCAGAAAAACGGCCTGAGTAGGACCACAGGCCTCTTCCGGCTGGACCAGCACCGGGGTACCATCAGCTACCCACGACCCCCGCCGCAGGATTTAGAGACTGCTGGTGAGTGGAACACAGCTTCTGCTCCAATCTTTAAATAGTGACAACTATAACAACTAACCCCAGAGATTACCAGATGGCGAAAGGTAAACGTAATAATCTTACTAACAGGAACCAAGACCACTCACCATCATCAGAACCCAGCACCCCCACTTCGCCCAGTCCAGGGCACCCCAACACACCGGAAAAGCTAGACACGGATTTAAAAGCATATCTCCTGATGATGATAGAGGACTTCAAGAAGGACTTTAATAACACACTTAAAGAAATGCAGGAGAACACTGATAAAAAGGCAGAAGACAATAAAGAGGAAGCACAAAAATCCCTTAAAGAATTGCAGGAGAACACTGCTAAAGAGTTACAAATCCTTAAAGAAAAACATGATAACATAATCAAACAGGTAGAAGTCCTTACAGAAAAACAGGAAAACACATCCAAACAGATGATGGAAATGAACAAAACCATACTAGACATAAAAAGGGAAGTAGACACAATAAAGAAAACCCAAAATGAGGCAACACTGGAGATAGAAACCCTAGGAAAGAAATCTGGAACCATAGATACGAGCATCAGCAACAGAATACAAGAGATGGAAGAGAGAATCTCAGGTGCAGAAGATTCCATAGAGAACATCGGCACAACAATCAAGGAAAATGTAAAATGCAAAAAGATCCTAACTCAAAACATCCAAGAAATACAGGACATAATGAGAAGACCAAACCTACGGATAATAGGAGTGGATGAGAATGAAGATTTTCAACTCAAAGGACCAGCAAACATCTTCAACAAAATTATAGAAGAAAACTTCCCAAATCTAAAGAAAGAGATGCCCATGAACATACAAGAAGCCTACAGAACTCCAAATAGACTGGACCAGAAAAGAAATACCTCCCGACACATAATAATCAGAGCAACAAATGCTCTAAATAAAGATAGAATACTAAAAGCAGTAAGAGAAAAAGGCCAAGTAACATATAAAGGCAAGCCTATCAGAATTACACCAGACTTTTCACCAGAGACTATGAAAGCCAGAAGATCCTGGACGGATGTTATACAGACACTAAAAGAACACAAATTCCAGCCCAGGCTACTATACCCAGCCAAACTCTCAATTAACATAGATGGAGAAACCAAAGTATTCCACGACAAAACCAAATTCACACATTATCTCTCCACGAATCCAGCCCTTCAAAGGATAATAACAGAAAAAAACCAATACAAGGACAGGAACCACGCCCTAGAAACAACAAGAAGGTAATCCCTCAACAAACCTAAAAGAAGACAGCCACAAGAACAAAATGCCAACTTTAACATCAAAAATAACAGGAAACAACAATTACTTTTCCTTAATATCTCTTAATATCAATGGACTCAACTCCCCGATAAAAAGACATAGACTAACAAACTGGCTACACAAACAAGACCCAACATTTTGCTGCTTACAGGAAACTCATCTCAGAGAAAAGGATAGACACTACCTCAGAATGAAAGGCTGGAAAACAATTTTCCAAGCAAATGGCATGAAGAAACAAGCTGGAGTAGCCATTCTAATATCTGATAAGATTGACTTCCAACCCAAAGTCATTAAAAAAGACAGGGAGGGACACTTCATACTCATCAAAGGTAAAATCCTCCAAGAGGAACTATCAATCCTGAATATCTATGCTCCAAATACAAAGGCAGCCACATTCATTAAAGAAACTTTAGTAAAGCTCAAAGCACACATTGCACCTCATACAATAATAGTGGGAGACTTCAACACACCACTTTCACCAATGGACAGATCATGGAAACAGAAACTAAACAGGGACACAGTGAAACTAACAGAAATTATGAATCAAATGGATCTGGCAGATATCTACAGAACATTCTATCCTAAAACAAAAGGATATACCTTCTTCTCAGCACCTCATGGTACCTTCTCCAAAATTGACCACATAATTGGTCACAAAACAGGCCTCAACAGATATAAAAATATTGAAATTGTACCATGCATCCTATCAGATCACCATGGACTAAGGCTGATCTTCAATAACAAAATAAATAATAGAAAGCCAACCTTCACGTGGAAACTGAACAACACTCTTCTCAATGATACCTTGGTCAAGGAAGGAATAAAGAAAGAAATTAAGGACTTTTTAGAGTTCAATGAAAATGAAGACACAACATACCCAAACTTATGGGACGCAATGAAAGCATTTTTAAGAGGAAAACTCATAGCTCTGAGTGCCTCCAAAAGGAAACTAGAGAGAGCACACATTAGCAGCTTGACAACACACCTAAAAGCACTAGAACAAAAGGAAGCAAATTCACCCAAGAGGAGTAGACGGCAGGAAATAATCAAACTCAGGGGTGAAATCAACCAAGTGGAAACAAGAAAAACTATTCAAAGAATCAACCAATCAAGGAGCTGGTTCTTTGAGAAAATCAACAAGATAGATAAACCCTTAGCCAGACTCACTAGAGGGCACAGGGAAAGCATCCTAATTAACAAAATCAGAAATGAAAAAGGAGACATAACAACAGATCCTGAAGACATCCAAAACACCATCAGATCCTTCTACCAAAGGCTATACTCAACAAAACTGGAGAACCTGGATGAAATGGAGAAGTTCCTAGACAGATACCAGGTACCAAAGTTGAATCAAGATCAGGTTAATGATCTAAACAGCCCTATATCCCCCAAAGAAATAGAAGCAGTCATTAATAGTCTCCCAACTAAAAAAAGCCCAGGACCAGATGGGTTTAGTGCAGAGTTCTATCAGACCTTCAAAGAAGATCTAATCCCAGTTCTTCACAAACTATTCCACAAAATAGAAACAGAAGGTACTCTACCCAACTCATTCTATGAAGCCACAATTACTCTGATACCTAAACCACAAAAAGACCCAACAAAGATAGAAAACTTCAGACCAATATCCCTTATGAATATTGATGCAAAAATCCTCAATAAAGTTCTTGCTAACCGAATCCAAGAACACATCAAAACAATCATCCATCCTGACCAAGTAGGTTTCATCCCAGGGATGCAGGGATGGTTCAATATACGGAAATCCATCAACGTAATCCAGTATATAAACAAACTCAAAGACAAAAACCACATGGTCATCTCCTTAGATGCGGAAAAAGCATTTGACAAGATCCAACACCCATTCATGATAAAAGTCTTGGAAAGATCAGGAATTCAAGGCCCATACCTAAACATGATAAAAGCAATCTACAGCAAACCAGTAGCCAACATCAAAGTAAATGGTGAGAAGCTTGAAGCAATCCCTCTAAAATCAGGGACTAGACAAGGCTGTCCACTTTCTCCATACCTATTCAACATTGTACTTGAAGTCCTAGCCAGAGCAATTCGACAACAAAAGGAGATCAAAGGGATACAAATTGGAAAAGATGAAGTCAAAATATCACTTTTTGCAGATGATATGATAGTATATATAAGTGACCCTAAAAATTCCACCAGAGAACTCCTAAGCCTGATAAACAGCTTCGGTGAAGTAGCTGGATATAAAATTAACTCAAACAAATCAATGGCCTTTCTCTACACAAAGAATAAACAGGCTGAGAAAGAAATTAGGGAAACAACACCCTTCTCAATAGTCACAAATAATATAAAATATCTTGGCGTGACTCTAACTAAGGAAGTGAAAGATCTGTATAATAAAAACTTCAAGTCTCTGAAGAAAGAAATTATAGAAGATCTCAGAAGATGGAAAGATCTCCCATGCTCATGGATTGGCAGGATCAACATTGTAAAAATGGCTATCTTGCCAAAAGCAATCTACAGATTCAATGCAATCCCCATCAAAATTCCAAATCAATTCTTCAACGAATTAGAAAGTGCAATCTGCAAATTCATCTGGAATAACAAAAATCCTAGGATAGCAAAAACTCTCCTCAAGGATAAAAGAACCTCTGGTGGAATCACCATGCCGGACCTAAAGCTCTACTACAGAGCAATTGTGATAAAAACTGCATGGTACTGGTATAGTGACAGACAAATAGACCAATGGAATAGAATTGAAGACCCAGAAATGAATCCACACACCTATGGTCACTTGATCTTCGACAAGGGAGCTAAAAACATCCAGTGGAAGAAAGACAGCATTTTCAACAAATGGTGCTGGCACAACTGGTTGTTAACATGTAGAAGAATGCGAATCGATCCATTCCTATCTCCTTGTACTAAGGTCAAGTCTAAGTGGATCAAGGAACTTCACATAAAACCAGAGACACTGAAACTTATAGAGGAGAAAGTGGGGAAAAGCCTTGAAGATATGGGCACAGGGGAAAAATTCCTGAATAGAACAGTGATGGCTTGTGCTGTAAGATCGAGAATTGACAAGTGGGACCTCATGAAACTACAAAGCTTCTGCAAGGCTAAAGACACCATCAATAAGACAAAAAAACCACCAACAGATTGGGAAAGGATCTTCACCTATCCTAAATCAGATAAGGGACTAATATCCAATATATATAAAGAACTCAAGAAGGTGGACTCCAGAAAGTCAAATAACCCCATTAAAAAATGGGGCTCAGAACTGAACAAAGAATTCTCACCTGAGGAATACCGAATGGCAGAGAAGCACCTGAAAAAATGTTCAACATCCTTAATCATCAGGGAAATGCAAATCAAAACAACCCTGAGATTCCACCTCACACCAGTCAGAATGGCTAAGATCAAAAATTCAGGTGACAGCAGATGCTGGCGAGGATGTGGAGAAAGTGGAACACTCCTCCATTGTTGGTGGGATTGCAAGCTTGTACAACCACTCTGGAAATCAGTCTGGCGGTTCCTCAGAAAATTGGACATAGTACTACCGGAGGATCCAGCAATACCTCTCCTGGGCATATATCCAGAAGATGTCCCAACCGGTAAAAAGGACACATGCTCCACTATGTTCATAGCAGCCCTATTTATAATAGCCAGAAGCTGGAAAGAACCCAGATGTCCCTCAACAGAGGAATGGATACAGAAATTATGGTACATTTACACAATGGAGTACTACTCAGCTATTAAAAAGAATGAATTTATGAAATTCCTAGCCAAATGGATGGACCTGGAGGGCATCATCTTGAGTGAAGTAACACAATCACAAAAGATCTCACACAATATGTATTCATTGATAAGTGGATATTAGCCCAAAACTTAGGATACCCAAGATATAAGATACAATTTGATAAACGCATGAAACTCAAGAAGAATGAAGACCAAAGTGTGGACATTGTGCACCTTCTTAGAATTGGGAACAAAACACCCAGGGAAGGAGTTACAGAGACAAAGTTCGTAGCTGTGATGAAAGGATGGACCATTTAGAGACTGCTGTATCCAGGGATCCGTCCCATAATCAGCTTCTAAACGCTGGCACCATTGCATACACTAGTAAGATCTTGCTGAAAGGACCCAAATATAGCTGTCTCTTGTGAGACGATGCCGGGGCCTAGCAAACACAGGAGTGGATGTTCACAGTCAGCTATTGGATGTATCACAGGGCTCCCAATGGAGAAGCTAGAGAAAGTACCCAAGGAGCTAAAGGGATCTGCAACCCTATTGTTGGAACAACATGATGTACTAACCAGAACCCTGGAGCTCTTGTCTCTAGCTGCATATGTATCGAAAGATGGCCTAGTCGGCCATCACTGGAAAGAGAGGCCCATTGGACTTGCAAACTTTATATGCCCCAATATAGGGGAATGCCAGGGCCAAAAGAATGGTAATGGGTGGGTAGGGAAGTGGGGGGCGCTATGGGGGACTTTTGGGATAGTATTGGAAATGTAATTGAGGAAAATATGTAATAAAAATATTTAAAAAAAAAAAAAAGACAATTCTGGTTCAGTCTAAAATAAATGAATAAATAAATAAATAAATTTCTGAATAAAAAAAAAAAAAAAAAGAAAACCCAAAATGAGGCAACACTGGAGATAGAAACCCTAGGAAAGAAATCTGGAACCATAGATACGAGCATCAGCAACAGAATACAAGAGATGGAAGAGAGAATCTCAGGTGCAGAAGAATCCACAGAGAACATCAGCACAACAATCAAGGAAAATGTAAAATGCAAAAAGATCCTAACTCAAAACATCCAAGAAATACAGGACGCAATGAGAAGACCAAACCTACGGATAATAGGAGTGGATGAGAATGAAGATTTTCAACTCAAAGGACCAGCAAACATCTTCAACAAAATTATAGAAGAAAACTTCCCAAATCTAAAGAAAGAGATGCCCATGAACATACAAGAAGCCTACAGAACTCCAAATAGACTGGACCAGAAAAGAAATACCTCCCGACACATTATAATCAGAACAACAAATGCTCTAAATAAAGATAGAATACTAAAAGCAGTAAGAGAAAAAGGCCAAGTAACATATAAAGGCAAGCCTATCAGAATTACACCATATTTTTCACCAGAGACTATGAAAGCCAGAAGATCCTGGACGGATGTTATACAGACACTAAAAGAACACAAATTCCAGCCCAGGCTACTATACCCAGCCAAACTCTCAATTAACATAGATGGAGAAACCAAAGTATTCCACGACAAAACCAAATTCAAACATTATCTATCCACGAATCCAGCCCTTCAAAGGATAATAACAGAAAAAAACCAATACAAGGACAGGAACCACGCCCTAGAAACAACAAGAAGGTAATCCCTCAACAAACCTAAAAGAAGACAGCCACAAGAACAAAATGCCAACTTTAACAACAATAATAACAGGAAACAACAATTACTTTTCCTTAATATCTCTTAATATCAATGGACTCAACTCCCCAATAAAAAGACATAGACTAACAAACTGGCTACACAAACAAGACCCAACATTTTGCTGTTTACAGGAAACTCATCTCAGAGAAAAGGATAGACACTACCTCAGAATAAAAGGCTGGAAAACAATTTTCCAAGCAAATGGCATGAAGAAACAAGCTGGAGTAGCCATTCTAATATCTGATAAGATTGACTTCCAACCCAAAGTCATTAAAAAAGACAGGGAGGGACACTTCATACTCATCAAAGGTAAAATCCTCCAAGAGGAACTATCAATCCTGAATATCTATGCTCCAAATACAAAGGCAGCCACATTCATTAAAGAAACTTTAGTAAATCTCAAAGCACACATTGCACCTCATACAATAATAGTGGGAGACTTCAACACACCACTTTCACCAATGGACAGATCATGGAAACAGAAACTAAACAGGGACACAGTGAAACTAACAGAAATTATGAATCAAATGGATCTGGCAGATATCTACAGAACATTTTATCCTAAAACAAAAGGATATACCTTCTTCTCAGCACCTCATGGTACCTTCTCCAAAATTGACCACATAATTGGTCACAAAGCAGGCCTCAGCAGATACAAAAATATTGAAATTGTCTCATGCATCCTATCAGATCACCATGGACTAAGGCTGATCTTCAATAACAAAATAAATAATAGAAAGCCAACCTTCACGTGGAAACTGAACAACACTCTTCTCAATGATACCTTGGTCAAGGAAGGAATAAAGAAAGAAATTAAGGACTTTTTAGAGTTCAATGAAAATGAAGACACAACATACCCAAACTTATGGGACGCAATGAAAGCATTTCTAAGAGGAAAACTCATAGCTCTGAGTGCCTCCAAAAGGAAACTAGAGAGAGCACACATTAGCAGCTTGACAACACACCTAAAAGCACTAGAACAAAAGGAAGCAAATTCACCCAAGAGGAGTAGACGGCAGGAAATAATCAAACTCAGGGGTGAAATCAACCAAGTGGAAACAAGAAAAACTATTCAAAGAATCAACCAATCAAGGAGCTGGTTCTTTGAGAAAATCAACAAGATAGATAAACCCTTAGCCAGACTCACTAGAGGGCACAGGGAAAGCATCCTAATTAACAAAATCAGAAATGAAAAAGGAGACATAACAACAGATCCTGAAGACATCCAAAACACCATCAGATCCTTCTACCAAAGGCTATACTCAACAAAACTGGAGAACCTGGATGAAATGGAGAAGTTCCTAGACAGATACCAGGTACCAAAGTTGAATCAAGAAAAGGGTAATGATCTAAACAGCCCTATATCCCCCAAAGAAATAGAAGCAGCCATTAATAGTCTCCCAACTAAAAATGCCCAGGACCAGATGGGTTTACTGCAGAGTTCTATCAGACCTTCAAAGAAGATCTAATCCCAGTTCTTCACAAACTATTCCACAAAATAGAAACAGAAGGTACTCTACCCAACTCATTCTATGAAGCCACAATTACTCTGATACCTAAACCACAAAAAGACCCAACAAAGATAGAAAACTTCAGACCAATATCCCTTATGAATATTGATGCAAAAATCCTCAATAAAGTTCTTGCTAACCGAATCCAAGAACACATCAAAACAATCATCCATCCTGACCAAGTAGGTTTCATCCCAGGGATGCAGGGATGGTTCAATATACGGAAATCCATCAACGTAATCCAGTATATAAACAAACTCAAAGACAAAAACCACATGGTCATCTCGTTAGATGCGGAAAAAGCATTTGACAAGATCCAACACCCATTCATGATAAAAGTCTTGGAAAGATCAGGAATTCAAGGCCCATACCTAAACATGATAAAAGCAATCTACAGCAAACCAGTAGCCAACATCAAAGTAAATGGTGAGAAGCTCAAAGCAATCCCTCTAAAATCAGGGACTAGACAAGGCTGTCCACTTTCTCCATACCTATTCAACATTGTACTTGAAGTCCTAGCCAGAGCAATTCGACAACAAAAGGAGATCAAAGGGATACAAATTGGAAAAGATGAAGTCAAAATATCACTCTTTGCAGATGATATGATAGTATATATAAGTGACCCTAAAAATTCCACCAGAGAACTCCTAAGCCTGATAAACACCTTCGGTGAAGTAGCTGGATATAAAATTAACTCAAACAAATCAATGGCCTTTCTCTACACAAAGAATAAACAGGCTGAGAAAGAAATTAGGGAAACAACACCCTTCTCAATAGCCACAAATAATATAAAATATCTTGGCGTGACTCTAACTAAGGAAGTGAAAGATCTGTATAATAAAAACTTCAAGTCTCTGAAGAAAGAAATTCTAGAAGATCTCAGAAGATGGAAAGATCTCCCATGCTCATGGATTGGCAGGATCAACATTGTAAAATGGCTATTTTGCCAAAAGCAATCTACAGGTTCAATGCAATCCCCATCAAAATTCCAAATCAATTCTTCAACGAATTAGAAAGTGCAATCTGCAAATTCATCTGGAACAACAAAAAACCTAGGATAGCAAAAACGCTTCTCAAGGATAAAAGAACCTCTGGTGGAATCACCATGCCGGACCTAAAGCTCTACTACAGAGCAATTGTGATAAAAACTGCATGGTACTGGTATAGTGACAGACAAATAGACCAATGGAATAGAATTGAAGACCCAGGAATGAACCCACACACCTATGGTCACTTGATCTTCGACAAGGGAGCTAAAAACATCCAGTGGAAGAAAGACAGCATTTTCAACAAATGGTGCTGGCACAACTGGTTGTTAACATGTAGAAGAATGCGAATCGATCCATTCCTATCTCCTTGTACTAAGGTCAAGTCTAAGTGGATCAAGGAACTTCACATAAAACCAGAGACACTGAAACTTATAGAGGAGAAAGTGGGGAAAAGCCTTGAAGATATGGGCACAGGGGAAAAATTCCTGAATAGAACAGTAATGGCTTGTGCTGTAAGATCGAGAATTGACAAGTGGGACCTCATGAAACTACAAAGCTTCTGCAAGGCTAAAGACACCATCAATAAGACAAAAAAACCACCAACAGATTGGGAAAGGATCTTCACCTATCCTAAATCAGATAAGGGACTAATATCCAATATATATAAGGAACTCAAGAAGGTGGACTCCAGAAAGTCAAATAACCCCATTAAAAAATGGGGCTCAGAACTGAACAAAGAATTCTCACCTGAGGAATACCGAATGGCAGAGAAACACCTGAAAAAATGTTCGACATCCTTAATCATCAGGGAAATGCAAATCAAAACAACCCTGAGATTCCACCTCACACCAGTCAGAATGGCTAAGATCAAAAATTCAGGTGACAGCAGATGCTGGCGAGGATGTGGAGAAAGAGGAACACTCCTCCATTGTTGGTGGGATTGCAAGCTTGTACAACCACTCTGGAAATCAGTCTGGCGGTTCCTCAGAAAATTGGACATAGTACTACCGGAGGATCCAGCAATACCTCTCCTGGGCATATATCCAGAAGATGTCCCAACCGGTAAAAAGGACACATGCTCCACTATGTTCATAGCAGCCCTATTTATAATAGCCAGAAGCTGGAAAGAACCCAGATGTCCCTCAACAGAGGAATGGATACAGAAATTATGGTACATTTACACAATGGAGTACTACTCAGCTATTAAAAAGAATGAATTTATGAAATTCCTAGCCAAATGGATGGACCTGGAGGGCATCATCTTGAGTGAAGTAACACAATCACAAAAGAACTCACACAATATGTATTCACTGATAAGTGGATATTAGCCCAAAACTTAGGATACCCAAGATATAAGATACAATTTGATAAACGCATGAAACTCAAGAAGAATGAAGACCAAAGTGTGGACACTGTGCACCTTCTTAAAATTGGGAACAAAACACCCAGGGAAGGAGTTACAGAGACAAAGTTCGTAGCTGTGATGAAACGATGGACCATTTAGAGACTGCCGTATCCAGGGATCCATCCCATAATCAGCTTCTAAACGCTGACACCATTGCATACACTAGCAAGATTTTGCTGAAAGGACCCAAATATAGCTGTCTCTTGTGAGACGATGCCGGGGCCTAGCAAACACAGGAGTGGATGTTCACAGTCAGCTATTGGATGTATCACAGGGCTCCCAATGGAGAAGCTAGAGAAAGTACCCAAGGAGCTAAAGGGATCTGCAACCCTATTGTTGGAACAACATGATGTACTAACCAGAACCCCGGAGCTCTTGTCTCTAGCTGCATATGTATCGAAAGATGGCCTAGTCGGCCATCAATGGAAACAGAGGCCCATTGGACTTGCAAACTTTATATGCCCCAATATAGGGGAATGCCAGGGCCAAAAGAATGGGAATGGGTGGGTAGGGAAGTGGGGGGCGCTATGGGGGACTTTTGGGATAGCATTGGAAATGTAATTGAGGAAAATATGTAATAAAAATATTAAAAATCAAAAAAAAAAAAAAAAAGAGCACTGAGTGCTCTTCCAGAGGTCCTGAGTTCACTTCCCAGCAACCACATGGTGGCTCACAATCATCTGTAATAGGATACGATGCCCTCTTCTGGTGTGTCTGAAGACAGCAACAGTGTACTCACATACATAAAATAAATCTTTAAAAAGAAAAAAAATATATATATTAGCATTTTTGCTTTCTTTTCAGTTTTAGCTGATGTACTTCAAAATAATCAACAATAATTTTTACAGATTCTTTGTAATCAAACAATTGTGCCTATGATACAGTGAACTCCGTTAACATAATATGAGAGAAACATGAGCAAAGATACACATATGCAATTAATACATTACATTTTAATGTGATTAGAATAATATCAGCCTGACTATGAATGTGATCTGGTTTTTCTGTCCCATTCCTCATTCCATTCTGCAGAATATAATTGGAGAAAATATGGAAAGAGAATAAAAGAGATTTCTGGTTTTGATGGAATGGTGATTCGTCATCATAGCTAGGCTGGGCTATAGAATCACCTAGGAGACACATCTCTGGACACATCTGTGTGGGCATCTCTAGAGAGCTATAAATGAGAACAGATAACCCACCCTGGCATGGACAGCATCATCAAGTAGATGTACTGAATAAACATGAGAGTATGGTGAACTCCAACATTCATATCTGACTCTCTGTTTCCTGAGTGTGGACACACCGGATTATACCTCATACTCATTCCGTCAGAAGTAGACACACCAGCTATCACATCTTTCCACCAGGTTGGACTGAACACCTTCTCAAACTATAAGACAAAACAGATCTTCTATCCTTAGTTGGACTTGTCTGGTATTGTGTCACAGGGAACAGAGAAACAATTTAGAAATAGATTCTAAAATAAACCCACAATTGACCTGATTTTATCCTCCTTCCTTTGCTAGCACAGATTTTGTGTTTTGTTTTTTGGATAATATAACTATTACTGTTAAAGCAATTGCTATGCTGTTTACATATCTGAATATGATAGTCTATTTTTCCAAAAAAAAAAAAGAGAATCTTAGTTAATTTTGTTATCATTTTTGACTGGACCACAAAGTATCCAGATATTTGGTTAAATAATATAATATTCTCTATCATAGGCTATAGCTAGATTAGGTGAACGTTTTCTATTTTTTTGAGACCTAGTCATGGATGACCTTGAATTTCTGATTCTCTTGTGTTTAGCTCCTGACTTTTGGATTGACAGGTTTGCATCACCAGTTTGATGCAGTGCTCAGCATCAAACTCAGAGCATTCTGTAGGTCAAGCAAGCACTCTACCAACTGGGGCACAACTATAGCCCAGATTACACTTCTGAAATGAGTGGGTCTCACCCAACTAATTTAACATAAAAATAGACCAAAAACACTGAGACCTCCATAGGTAAGAAGAGATTCCTCTTTTGGGAATAATGACTGCATTTAACAGCATATTTCACTAGAATCTGTCTCTAGGTCATTCGCTAGAGTCTCTTTATCCCTGAAACTGGATGAACCACCTCTTTATAATATGGCTTTTGTTGTCTACTTATTACCTGTTAAGTCTTTTCTGTTATCTGAAACTAATATTTTCAAATCCTATTTTTAGTCATGGTTCTTAAACTATTTAACCTTCCTTGTAGCTCATCATCCACCAGAGGTAATAGAAAAGATAGGATATGGAGGTAGGGGGAGTGGACCTGTTTAGAAAAGTTCTTTGGATCAAATTCTGTCTGTGTTGTCTGGAAATTGGCAGTTCAGTTCACATGTAGTGGCATCTCAATCCACTCACATACACTTCATGGATATACCAGCAGTTCAGTTAGGTAGAGTTAGCAACATCATTTCTCTCTATGGAGTCTGGACAAATGCAGATCAACAGTGCAATGAATGTAAGGTAGACCGATACATGTGTGTTGCTGGCATTGAAAAAAAATCCTTCATCACATGTCCTTTTATGTGCCTGCTTTAGCACAACATCCTCTCTCCTGTGTCTGCTTCAGCAAAATATTCCTTCATGAGTCGGCCTTAGCCTTTCACACCTGTGTCCACTTTAGTGAAATATTCATGTGTTTGCCCAGCAAAACACCACCCAGCTGGACTTTCAAAGAGCCCTTGTGTTTCTACTTCACTCTCTGGTATTCTTATTTTACTCTTTTACTTGGAAGTTCTTGGGAGGCTGAAAGGCTAAAGGCATTGAGGGAGGTGGGTTTTTGAGTAGCTTTGTTCTTAAGACAAAAGAAAATGAGTCATTACCTTTTGTTTTTAAAATCATTTTAACTAAATTATTTATTCCTCCATCACATCTATATGAACACCAACTTTAAGCCCCAAATTATTCTTAACACTGTGGAGGGAAGAGTGGGCAGAATAATGGCATTTAACTGATGAGAGTTATGTCATGGTGGTGTAAAATGACAATGAATAAAATATGTTAGGTACCTATACTGTCTATAAGATTTAAAAACAATGATTTTTTTTTATTACGTATTTTCCTCAATTACATTTCCAATGCTGTCCCAAAAGTCCCCCATACCCCCCCACTTCCCTACCCACCCATTCCCATTCCCCTGGCCCTGGCATTCCCCTGTACTGGGGCATATAAAGTTTGCAAGTCCAATGGGCCTCTCTTTCCAGTGATGGTCGAATAGGCCATCTTTCGATACATATGCAGCTAGAGACAAGAGCTCTGGGGTACTGGTTAGTTCATCATGTAGTTCCCCCTATAGGGTTGCATATCCCTTTAACTCCTTGGGTACTTTCTCTAGCTTCTCCATTGGGAGCCCTGTGATCCATCCAATAGCTGACTGTGAGCACCCACTTCTGTGTTTGCTAGGCCCCGGCATAGTCTCACAAGAGACAGCTATATCTGGGTCCTTTCAGCAAAATCTTGCTAGTGAATGCAATGGTGTCAGGGTTTGGAAGCTGATTATGGGATGGATCCCTGCATATGGCAATCACTAGATGGTCCATCCTTTTTTCACAGCTCCAAATTTTGTCTCTGTAACTCCTTCCATGGGTGTTTTGTTCCCATTTCTAAGAAGGGGCAAAGTGTCCACACTTTGGTCTTCGTTCTTCTTGAGTTTCATGCGTTTAGCAAATTGTATCTTATATCTTGGGTATCCTAAGTTTTGGGCTAATATCCACTTATCAGTGAATACATATTGTGTGAGTTCCTTTGTGATTGTGTTACCTCACTCAAGATGATGCCCTCCAGGTCCATCCATTTGGCTAGGAATTTCATAAATTCATTCTTTTTAATAGCTGAGTAGTACTCCATTGTGTAAATGTACCATATTTTCTGTATCCATTCCTCTGTTGAGGGGCATCTGGGTTCTTTCCAGCTTCTGGCTATTATAAATAAGGCTGCTATGAACATAGTGGAGCATGTGCTTCTACAAGGCAAAAGACACCATCAATAAGACAAAAAAACCACCAACAGATTGGGAAAGGCTCTTTACCTATCCTAAATCAGATAAGGGACTAATATTCAATATATATAAAGAACTCAAGAAGGTGGACTCCAGAAAATCAAATAACCCCATTAAAAATGGGGCTCAGAACTGAACAAAGAATTCTCACCTGAGGAATACCGAATGGCAGAGAAGCACCTGAAAAAATGTTCAACATCGTTAATCATCAGGGAAATGCAAATCAAAACAACCCTGAGATTCCACCTCACACCAGTCAGAATGGCTAAGATCAAAAATTCAGGTGACAGCAGATGCTGGCGAGGATGTGGAGAAAGAGGAACACTCCTCCATTGTTGGTGGGATTGCAAGCTTGTACAACCACTCTGGAAATCAATCTGGCGGTCCCTCAGAAAATTGGACATAGTACTACCGGAGGATCCAGCAATACCTCTCCTGGGCATATATCCAGAAGATGTCCCAACCGGTAAGATAAACAATGATCTTAACAGTTGGACTCATTTCCTTTTAAAGTTAGCTATCTAGCTGCCATCATTCCTGTTAGGATCTTAAGGCACTTTCGTACTCCATTCTATTTTATTCTACCCAAACTCTCCAATCTATTGATTTCTCAGAGTGCTGTGTATTCTGTCAGGTATTGCTGGAATTATGCAAAGCCTAAGAAACGCCTCGTATATTTTCTGCTCTCAGAAAACTTTCAATTTTGAAATGTTAAGCTTCCCACAGGTGTATTGTAGGTGCATCCAATTGTACACCCCATGGGTACTTATTCTAGTAATTTTGACCAGTTGTGGGTATCAGTTTTAGTTTCTATCAGTTGAAAATGAAGTTTCTTTAATGAAAGGCATGATGGGATACAAATTTTTTTAAAGTAGTAAGCACTTTATGGTATATTGTAGTGAGAAGGCTTGCTTCATTAGAATAAGTCAAATAGCTACAAATTATGAATACAAGTTGAACATTAAGAGCACAAAAATTTGACTCAACACAATTCAAAGTAATTTTTAAAAAATCCTTGCTTTGCCTATTGTTGATTGTTTGGGGAATGGGGTAGGAAAGTAGAGCCCTCTCTTAAAAGTTTGCTAAAGAATATTTGTTAGGAAAGCCAAGTGTTTCAAAGGTGAATTTCAGTTTTAAGAGAAAAATATTGCTATGTATCAATTAATATAGAATTTATTATTGGGAACACAGAAGCTCTAGACAAGTCTGGAGTTCAAAATTCCTATTATTTATTTATTTAAACTCCAGATTTTATTTCCTCCTCCTGGTCAACCTTCTGACTGTTCCACATCCCATAACTCCTTCCCATCCACCCCTGTCTCCACGAGGATGTCCCCACCTCCCACTCCCACCCAAGCAAACCTCTAAACTTCCTTAGGGCCTCCAGTCTCTTGACAGTTAGGTGCATCTTCTCTGGCTGAACCTCCCTTATAAATGTGCTGGAGGCCTCATATCAGATGGTGTATGCTGCCTGGTTGGTGGTCCAGTGTTTGAGAGATCTCAGAGGTCCAGATTAATTAGAGCCAGGAGTGGTGGCTCACGCCTTTAATCCCAGCACTCGGGAGGCAGAGGCAGGCGAATTTCTGAGTTCGAGACTAGCCTGGTCTACAGAGTGACTTCCCAGGACAGCCAGGGCTACACAGAGAAACCCTGTCTCGAAAACAAAACAAAAACAAAACAAAACCAACCAACCAAACAAACAAAAAAAACCAGATTAATTGAGACTGCTGGTCCTCCTACAGCATTGTCTTCCTCTTCAGCCTCTTTAGCTTCTTCTGGCCTTTCCCTAATTTAACCACGGGGGTCAGCAGCTTCTATCCATTGGTTGGGTGCAAATATCTGTATCTGACTCTTTCAGCTGCTTGTTGGGTCTTCTGAAGTGCAGTAATGCTAGGCCCATTTTTGTGAGTGCTCCATAGCCTCAGTGATAGTGTCAGGCCTTGGGACCTCCTCTTGAGCTGGATCCCATGTCAGGCCTATCTATGGACCCTTTTTTCCTTGGGTTCCTCTCCATTTCCATCCCTGCAGTTCTTTCAGACAGGAACAATTATGTGTTGTGGTTTTGACTGTGGGATGGCAAAACCCTCCCTCACTTGATGCCCTTTCTTCCTGCTAGAGGTGGGCTCTATAAGCTCATTCTCCCTACTGTTGGTCATTTCATTTATGGTTCCTCCCTTTGAGTCCTTAGAGTTTCTCACCTGTCAGGTCTCTGGTGCATTCCTTATTAGTGATCTCTTGGCTAATATCTACTTATTAGTGAGTACATACCATGCACGTCCTTTTGGGTCTGAGTTACCTCACTTAGGATGGTATTTTCTAGTTCCGTTCATTTGTCTCAAAACTCAGGATGTCCTCTTTCTTAATAGCTGAGTAGTATTCCTGTTTAGTATTTCACCAACTGCTGTGTGAGAAATGAGCTGAGTTCCAGCCCTTTGCTTTTGTCTGTCAACATGTTATCCTTCCTCCTGTGGGGATAATCTCACTGTGACCCCCTCCCATGCCCATTCTACAATACTGGGTGCTACCTGAGATGGAATCAGATTTCCTGTTGAAGGAAATGTGTAATGGAACCACATTTTCTGTATCCATCCTTCTATCATGGGATATCTGGGTTGTTTCCAGGTTCTGGCCATCTTAGCAGCAAACAAGGCTGCTAAGAACATAGTAGAACACATGCCCCTGTGACATGGTGGGGTATCTTTTGGGTATATTCCCAAGAGTGGTATTGCTAGGTCTTCAGGTAGATCTATTTGCAATTTTCTGAAGAACTTTCAGATTAATTTCCATAGTGCTTGGACCAGTTTGCCTATTTTTAAATAATTGAATTAACCTGAGAGATCATCCAGAATTTGAGGGGGCTTGAGGGGGATTAACTCAAAGATTGCAGTTTGATCCACAAAACCATTCATTCAATTCAGAAACTAATGAACACCCTATTTATGTTTAGTATTTCACCAACTGCTGTGTGAGAAATGAGCTGAGTTCCAGCCCTTTGCTTTTGTCAGTCAACATGTTATCCTTCCTCCTGTGGGGATAATCTCACTGTGACCCGCTCCCATGCCCATTCTACAATACTGGGTGCTACCTGAGATGGAATCAGATTTCCTGTTGAAGGAAATAATAAGTAGCTTCACAAACAAGTACCTTTCCCATTGAGTTAAATGAAATTTTGCTTAGTAAGGATAAATTAAGACTACTCAGTGCCTGGTGAGTATTGCTTTGAAGAGCAGTGTGTCTTGGGTTTGGGCACTTGAGTTTTCTGGATTTGGTCAGTCTTGACTTTAAGTTCATTCTTGTACATGTTGACATGCGGATGTCATGTTGTTAAATGAACTACACACGTTAAAAAAAAACAAAAACAAAAACACTTTTAAAAAAATTTCAGTAATGTTTCTTTGGTCTGAATATTGAATATTTTACAACAGTGGTATTAATGTTTGACTTTTTATGAAATTTTATTTTTTCTGTGTGCCAAAATTAAAAATGACCATCTAACCAAACGGGCAAACAACTGACAAATAGCAGAAACCTATAAACATTCCTTGAGTGCAAGTATTGAGTTCAAGAGAGATAGTTGGATAAGGAATGGATGAAATGTGTTTGAATGACCAGTTCTGTCATATTGAACATGCACTGAATTAAAATGTAGTGAATATCCACTACATCCATCATAGACTCGATTGTGTTAGGTGCTTTGTTATATATTACTCCTCATGGAATCCCTCTAGTGTAGATTTTACTCTATTATTTTGTAACCATGGAAGTATGTATTTGAAAAGTTGACAAAACACGCAATTATTTGCTAAAGGTAATACTTGGTTGGAAAGATCTCAGCCTTCCTGTCACAATGACTATAGATGAAAACTTTGGAAGGATAAAACAACCCAGAGCTTTCCACAGACTTCACTATAATGGACAAGACACTAACGACATGGGGATTTCTGCGAGTTTTGTTTACTGCTGCCACACACTTAATTGGATCCATACTTCCTTAATTGAACATTGATTCTGTGAATATCGTCAACATTGAGAAGCCTCACACTAATTCTAAATGAAATGACCAGAGAAGGGACAAGCCAAATAAATCATTGATGCCATATGTAGACGATTTATCATTTCTTAACCCTAGTGATGTGCTCACAAGAGCTTATCCATGTCTTTGACGATGGCCAATACAGACCAGGTGTCAACTCTTTGATGACCAAAGGGAAAAAAAATCTTAACACAACAGTGTTTCCTTCATCTGAATATTGAATATTTTACAATAATGAAAATAGCCTTCCTCTCTACTTGTAGCTAGCTAGTTAAGGCAAAAATAAAATAAGGAAAAAAAATGAAGACCTGAAGTGACCAGTCATGTTAGGAGCCACTTATCAATGCAACCTAAAGAGAATTTGTTAAGGTTTCCAGGAGTGACCTACATAATCCTTATATGGAAACTATGTAGAGTGTAATTTATAGATGGTTGCTGCTTATGCCCTGGACTTCCCTTCCCTTGGGGATTGGATGTGAAGTGGCATGGAGTCAATGGCACAGACTCCAGGAGCAGGTGATAAACTCCACAGCAAGTTCATCTGAATGCTGCCGCAAGCTCCTTTAATACTGTTCACCCATGCCCCATTGGTACCAAGAAAGCATCTCTTCTAAACAGCAGTTCCCACTTAGCTGGCATTGTCTACATCAGCAATCCCTGGTCTCTCAGGCAATCCTCAATTATATCCTCCTGTAGGAGATGCCTTTGTAGCCATATGGCCCAGTATTTAAATATATGTGCCCACTGCCATTTCTACTACAGTTGGAAAAATTCTCAAAGCAGGGCATAGGGTACCAGGATACCAATTAGGGTCCAGAGGCAAGTGCCTATATTCTCATGGCCCTCATGGAGAATATAGTCCTATCTAAGAAAACTATTCTCCTTTTCTGCCTTTTTGAAAGCCAGTGTTAACAAATAGCACTTGAGGATGTTTATGAAATTTCAGTCTGACTCCAAAGTTTATGGATTTTCTAGCCTAGTATGAAAAGCCATTCATTTTTTTAAACAAATATAAATCCAGAGTTATTTTATGATTATAAAAATTCATTTTGAAAAATATGTGACATAAAGGGTTATTTTATTATTTCTTTCTGTATTTCTAACCACTTTACCAATCATTCATTGACTCTTCTGGAGCTCTAAAAAGGTATAAAAGAAAAGGAAGAAAACTATAGAGCATCATCATGGCTTGTAATGGTAATGCTTAGGAAATCATGATCTATGCAGTCTCGGTCATAGCCAGTTCAGCATCATATTGCAGCCCAACAAATTAAAATCAGATAATAGTGAATGGATCTGACATCTCAAGCCTGTACTTCTGTTCCTTTGACACAGGAAATGTGACACACAGAACATTACAATACTTGCTTAAATCCTCAGTTTTAAAGTTCACTACTTTTGAATAATTGAATAACCTCTGAACTGCTGTTCTCTAAAAATATTCTACTTATTTTTGCATGACTATTTTTTTTTTAATTTCTCACTTCTTCTCATTCTTCTTCAAAAATTCCCAAATAACCATCCTGGTTAAATGGAGTCAGCCTTGTGTAGGCATTGTGGATCGAGAAATGGAGATTGTAATGAATTTCTTTAGAAGAAAAATGAAACACAAGCCAATCACCAACTCCTAATCAAAACTATGCAGTATCAGTGTGTTCTTCTGTTTGATTGCTTCTCCCTGTCTCTCTGTTGCTGTCCCTTTGTCTCTTTCTCTGCCTTTCTTTCTCTCTGTCTGTCTCTGTCTCTTTGTCTCTCTCCTTCCTTTCTCTGATAAAAATGTTCTGACAAAACAACTTAAGGGAGAAAGCCAATTTTGGCTTACAGTTTCCGAAGGATAAATGGTGCAACAGGCAGGAGAAGCACAGAGCATGAGCAGGGAGCTGGCTGATTATGTTTTATGCCAACAATGGAAACAGAGAACAGAAAGTGTGGCTAGGGTAATACCTCAGTCTATCTCAGGTGGCTTTATCATAAAAGAGTTTCCCTTCCTGTAGATTTCATAACATTCCCAAGCAGCAGCACCAGCACCAGCTAGGGACTACCTATTCAAACACATGAGCCTATAAAGGACATTTCACATTCAAAGCTCAACCAGCAAAGACTCAGAAAAGAAAGTTTGAGATATTCATTCATTTAGGCATTTAAAAATGTATCATTTTAAAGGTGCAATCTAAGTGTATAGAACCATGAAGGGGAACAAAATAAATAAAATGGGGACATAGTTCTTCTGACAACAAAGATGTGGCAAAAAATCTTGGGTGGCCTTGGGTTATGAGGGATGCAGAGCTGCTTAGCTACAGACAGTTCCTTTCAGGTAATTTAACAGCTATATTTTCATATGCCAACTGACTTATAAAGAAATTCTCAGTAGATAAAAGTCCAAATAGAAAAAAACTTACCAAAACTGTTTCATATTTCATGAAGCAGCAGTTCCATCTCCTCACTTGTCTCAAACATCCATTTCATGCCTGGACTTCATAGAACTTACTAAAAAATGCTTTACAGTAGGTGAAAGAGGCTAGAAAATGAGACTTTTGATTTATACTTTAACATTTTGGAGAAACAGTTGCTCATTAATTACTAGATTCTTAGGCACTAAGGGTTTTGCCGAGACAGAACAGACTTAACAGATGTTAAATCTTATCTTTGTTTTCAAAGAACTTAGCCTGTATGGGATAGAGAATAAGACAATCACAGTCAAGATTAATAGTGGATAAATTCTATGGAACAACGCCATGAAAGCCAGCCAGTTTGCTGCAACCTGACTAATGATGTTTTGTTTTCCAGTAATATTTATTAACCTATTTTTCCTCCTTAATGAAGTTTCCTGGTGCCTACCATCTTTCTTGGAGTCCCAGACCATGTCTTTAGTCAAGAAGTAGAGTGGATGAAAGCCTCTGTAATATTGCCTAGCAGGACAGTCAGGGCCCATTCTGAGTCAGTGGATTTTCTATCTTCTTGGTATTGAATATTTTGAGTATCATCCATTTGTATACTATAAATACTATAAGTAAATTTGCAAGGAGTCTCAGAAAACAGGTGGCTAAAACAGGATCAGAAAGTAGTGTTGATATTAATTTCTTCAGATGCAATGTAATCACATATTGAGTACAGATATGTGAACAGTATTCCAGTACTTTGAATAAAAGCATGCAATTGCTCATGATGGATTGCTATCTAGTCCTGGCTTTGTTGTTCATTAGCTTTATGGCCTTAGTTACGTCACTTTGCCTCCTTAGTTTATGAGGTTTTTTGGTGTTGTTTTTGTTTTTGTTTTTTGCCTTTGCGAAATGAATTTGATGAAAAATTACACCAATTAGGATGATTTCTGCCACAAGTCTCAAAGACATCTGATTTAACTGGGTCCAGAGCTAAGGACTCATAATACAAAGAGGTAAGTCCACAGGCCAGACAGTCTTCAGGTAGGGTCAGCTAAAACATTGGCTCCATTTCTTCCTGATTTTATCAGTTCTGTCCTTCCTGTGAGTGATTTTCAGGCTCAGTAGGTGAAGGGAGAGCCTGATGCTTTGCACCTTTTGCAAGAACAAAATATAGCGTCTACTCAACCTCAGATACATATTTCCCCAAACCCTAAACCAGTACTTGCCAAGGAGACTAGGAGCACCCTGCCATGCCCAGGTTATATTACTATTGCTCTTTGAATGCAAAGGTCAGGATTTCCCTAAACATGTCCCTCAACAATTATGTGCTCTTAATCAATCTAAGCTTCTACTTAAAAAAAGGAAAGGCAACAGTGGTTGCCATGGAGAAAAATTGCTATTCTCCTTTTAGCAGATGAAATATCTGGTCCCTCTTCTCTCTTTAGAAATGCACTCTCTTCCTCATTGCCACCTTCTCAGATTGAATGGCCAACAGACAGTACTAAATAGTAGTCACATCTCCTAGATTGGAACACCACCATCAGGAAGACAACTATAGACACCATTTGAAGTTCATTATCCTTCCACTGCTTTGAGAAAATATAAGAAGGACAAGCCAATTTCAGGCGCCTATGGTTCATGATTGGTCATGTGAGGACTCATAGTACTGATAACGTATTAACTAAAATTGCATTGTCATGGAGTTTTCACAACGCTCCCCCAACCTGTCAGCTATTGAGAAGAGTCCCTAGAAGGAAGGGCAGTTTGAGGTGGCTACTTCTGAGGACAAGGTCTTCTAAAGCACACTGAAAGAGATTCAGCTCATACAATTCTAGGCAAGTGTATCTACAGCCAATGCCATGAAATAAATGAGATGTTTCAGCCAGTCTCCTGGACTCATTTATTCACCACAAGTGCTAAATTCAGAAAGGATAAGCTAGGGTGTTGAGAATGGAGGGGAGCAATCAGCCGAACAAACAATAACTGGCTCTGTAGTTGCTTTCCTCTGTAGACTGTGATACTTTTTGTTTGTTTGTTTGTTTGTTTCAACCTGTTACTGCTTTATTTCTGAACCTAACCACCTCGAAGGTGAATTCAGGAAGAAATACAAACCAGTTGCTCAAAACCAAACTTACTGGGATGATATTCAGGTCCTCAGTGGTCTTCATCCTGGGGAATGAAATTCAAATTTCTCTTCTACAGGTGGACATCAGAGCAGCTCCTCCAGAAGGCATTTCAGGATGAGAGGAAATTTGTCTTTCATAGCCATTCAAGGTTCTGTGCATTTTGAGTCATGGTTCTGAAAACCTGATGATCAACCTCTGACTTACTTTATCACAGACTTCTGGTTGAAGGAAGAATTATAAAGTTCAAAAATATAAGAAGACTGACTCAAAGCACTCTTTTAAAGGGCCAACTGTGTTGTGTGTTACCCTGAATGACTTTCACATTCTGGTTGACTTGTCATTCTAATTTCTCATTTTCAAAATTCTTTTGATTGAAAGGTTTTGTATTTTTTTTAATTCTCTTCCTCCAGTCTTTCTGCTTCCATGTTTCTTTCTTTTTTTTTTCTTTATTGTTTTATTAGGTATTTTCCTCGTTTACATTTTCAATGCTATCCCAAAAGTCCCCCATACCCACCCCCCAATCCCCTACCCACCCACTCCCCCTTTTTGGCCCTGGCATTCCCCTGTACTGGGGCATATAAAGTTTGCAAGTCCAATGGGCCTCTCTTTGCAGTGATGGCTGACTAGGCCATCTTTTGATACATATGCAGCTAGAGACAAGAGCTCCAGGGTACTGGTTAGTTCATATTGTTGTTCCACCTATAGGGTTGCAGTTCCCTTTAGCTCCTTGGGTAATTTCTCTAGCTCCTCCATTGGGGGCCGCGTTTTCCATCCAATAGCTGACTGTGATCCTCCACTTCTGTGTTTGCTAGGCCCCGGCATAGTCTCACAATCGACAGCTATATCTGGGTCCTTTCAGCAAAATCTTGCTAGTGTATGCAATGGTGTCAGCGTTTGGAAGCTGATTATGGGATCCCTGCATATGGCAATCACTAGATGGTCCATCCTTTCTTCACAGCTCCAAATTTTGTCTCTGTAACTCCTTCCATGGGTGTTTTGTTCCCATTTCTAAGAAGGGGCAAAGTGTCCACACTTTGGTCTTCGTTGTTCTTGAGTTTCATGCATTTAGCAAATTGTATCTTATATCTTGGGTATCCTAAGTTTTGGGCTAATATCCACTTATCAGTGAATACATATTGTGTGAGTTCCTTTGTGATTGTGTTACCTCACTCAAGATGATGCCCTCCAGGTCCATCCATTTGGCTAGGAATTTCATAAATTCATTCTTTTTAATAGCTGAGTAGTACTCCATTGGGTAAATGTACCACATTTTCTGTATCCATTCCTCTGTTGAGGGGCATCTGGGTTCTTTCCAGTTTCTGCCTATTATAAATAAGGCTGCTATGAACATAGTGGAGCATGTGTCCTTCTTACCGGTTGGGACATCTTCTGGATATATGCCCAGGAGAGGTATTGTGGGATCCTCCAGTAGTACTATGTCCAATTTTCTGAGGAACCACCAGACTGATTTCCAGAGTGGTTGTACAAGCTTGCAATCCCACCAACAATGGAGGAGTGTTCCTCTTTCTCCACATTCTCGACAGCATCTGCTGTCACCTGATGACATTCCACTTCACTCCAGTCAGAATGGCTAAGATCAAAAATTCAGGTTTTGTATTTTTAAAACATCTCTCCTTCTTGGATCAGTAGCAAAATTTTTTTCTCCTCAGTTGTTTTGTGTAATTCATATTTATAAGAATGATGTTTTCTCAACTTTTAAATGTTGTAAAATACTGTTTTGTCTCTCTAATCCATTTTGCCAGTGGATGTGGATATGCTATATATATTCATGATCTCTTATTCAGTGTGTGTGTGTCTGTGTGTGTAGAAATACAACCTGCTGAGTTCACTTTGTGTAGCTCATATGTACATATGCTTAGGAGTGATAAAAGTACCTATCAGGGAGCTTATTCCTGGAGAAAACTAATTCTTCCTCATTGCTTAATTTGAGCCATTAATTAGGATAAATATAAGTAGAGTTTTGCTTATGTTTCTTTGTTTGGGGTTTGTGACATCGTTGAGTCTATAGGCTTATTAATTTTGTCGAAATTGAAATAAGTGATTATATATTTAAAATACTTTGATGATTCCAATTAAGCATTTGTATTTGTTTTAAATTTCTATTCTTTTATAGGTGTAAATGTTTCACTTATATGTGTGTCTGTACACCACATAAGTGCCTGGACCTGTGAGAGCCAGAAGATGCCAGAAGAGGCCAGAAGATCTTCTCTAACAGGATTTACAGCTGTGAGCTACCATGCCTGTGCTGGGAATAGAACTTCACTCCTCTGGAAAAAGACATCAAGCACTCTTAATCAATGAGTTGTCTCTCCAGAGCCTGGCTGCCCCCATAATTTGCATGAGCTGCTTTCAATTGTCCAAAAGCCCATTAATGTCCTATTTATGCCCATACAGCTAATATTTGTCATGTGTGTTTGTGTTGAACAGTCTATTTAACTGCATGCATAAGTTCACTGATCATTCTCGTAAGCCTTCTAAACTGTTGGCTGCTTATCTTAGGGTTTTACTGCTGTGAACAGACACCATGACCAAGGCAAGTCTTATAAAGTACAAAATTTAATTGTGGCTGGTTCACAGGTTCATAGGTTCAGTCCATTATCTTCAAGATGGGAGCAGGGCAGCATCTAGGCAGGCATGGTGCAGGAGGAGCTGAGAGTTCTACATCTTCATCTGAAGACTGCTAGTGAAAGACTGACTTCCAGGAAGCTAGAATGAGGTTTGTTTTTTTTTTTTTATTAGATATTTTCTTTATTTACATTTCAAATGTTATCTCCTTTTCTCATTTTCCCTCCAAAAACTCCCTATCACCTCCTCCCCCTCCCCCACCAACCCATCCATTCCCACTTCTTGGCCCAGGCATTGCTCTACACTTGGGCATAGGGCCTTCACAGGACCAAGGGCCTCTCCTCCCATTGATGACCATCTAGGCCATCCTCTGCTGCATATGCAGTTAGAGACAGGAGTCCCACCATGTATACTCCTTGGTTGGTGGTTTATTCCCTGGGAGTTCTGGGAGCACTGGTTAGTTCAGATTGTTGTTCCTCCTATGGAGCTATAAACCCCTTCAACTCCTTGGGTCCTTTCTCTAGTTCCTTCATTGGGGACCCTGTGCTCAGTCCAATGGATGGCTGTGAGCATCTCCTTCTGTACTTATCAGGCACTGGCAGAGCCTCTCAGGAGACAGCTAAATCAGGATCCTGCCAGCAAGCACTTGTTGGCATCCACAATAGTGTCTGAGTTTGGTGATTATATATGGGATGGATCCCCAGGTGTGGCAGTCTCTGACTGATCATTCCTTCAGTCTCTCCTCCACACTTTGTCTCTGTAACTCCTTCCATGGGTATTTTGTTCCCCCTTCTAAGAAGGACCAAAGTATCCACACTTTGGTCTTCCTTCTTCTTTAGTTTGATGTGAACCACTCAGGAAATCAGTTTGGCAGTTCCTCAGAAGATTGGGCATAGTACTACCTGAGGACCCAGCAATACCACTCCTGGGCATATACCCAAAAGATTCTCCAACAAGTAATAAAGACACATGCTCCACTATGTTCATAGCAACTT